>NC_059344.1:8583362-8680862 GCF_019703515.2 Myxocyprinus asiaticus
TCGTAGAAGGCAACATACTTATGCTACCATTTGGATTGTCCTTCACACTGGGAGACTATGATGCCTTAAAATACTGACTGCATAGGCAAAACTTGGTTTTGGAACAGATCCTACTTATGTGTATGCATTCAACCTACTTCCCGAGTTGGTTTCTGGACAGGTCTAGTGTTCTGAGGCGAGAGCATTTCCATTTATTGGGAGTGGGCAGAGACGAGATTTGATTCCCACACAACTTCAGAGAGACAATAGCCTAAAAACACACACACACACACACACACACACACACACACACACAGTAATTTCTCTGACTCAGACACCTGGAGGTATTGTACAAACATAATGTTTCATCACTGCACAACTGTATTGTCATGCACTGGTAATTTTTAAGCCAATTCTCAAGTGTGGACTTGATATTATGGGCACTCATGAAACACATTTGTGTGTGTTATCTCAGGCGTATTGCATAAGAAAGCTGGGAAGACTTTATCACTGCCATACACAAATAGCAACGTTGAATAACTAAAAATAACTAAACTTAGGGTGGTTAGGGTTAGGTTAGAGTCTACCTTCCCTGAAAAATTGTTCGCTTGACTTTGACACGAAGAGCAGAGATTTTTCGAGCATGAAATTCAATTTTAAATAATAAAAGGATTCCTTCACTCTGTTTTTGCACAGACACTTTCCTACACACTTTCTCTTCTTTGTGTTGACATCTTGCCTATCTTGCAAAACTGACAGCAAAGTAAGTCCTTTAAAATCCCTCTGTCTGTATTGTTCCCCTGTAAATGCTTTAACACGTCATGATACACTTGGCACATTTAAAGCGTAGGCTTCTTGTTTTTAAAAAGTAAAAAACATGATTAATCACACTTGAAAATTTTCCTTGATTAATTTGTATCTATTACTATGACTGAGATATAGAGGGGACATCTGACTACTCAGATGTTGTAAAAATGACATTTACTATGAGTACAGCACCATCATGAGGTGAACACGAAAGAAAAAGGTGGACTAAGTGCTGGTAGCCAAAGGTACAGTAGAATCCACTAGTGAAAATCCTTCTATTTTGCATTCTCTTCTAATTTAATACATATTTGTTCATAACGAATTATCTTACCAACATTACAGTTTGAACAAAAAATTGAACTGAAAAAAAAAAAAACATTTTTGCTTTAATGACAGCTTGCACTTGAGCTGGCATGGACTCCACCAGTTTGTGCAAAACCTGATGATCAATGTTATACCAGCAAGATTTAAGAATGTTATAATGAACATCTTGTGTGCTTCCATGGAAGCAAGAAAATCCTTTTGTACAAAAGAGTTAATGTGCAGAATATTAATTTCTTCTTCTTTTTAAAGGTGTACTCAGTATTTTTTCTTTTTTGTCATCTTGGACTTACACTGACACCTAGTGGCTTGAAAACAGCATAATTAAAAATCAATAGTTCTCAGTTTCAGATGCCATTGAAGAAATTTAGTATTCACAGCCAGCTATGATTACTTTAATCAATGAGCGAAAGTGTCAAATTACAGGACGGTTACTGAGATTAAGTGAATAGTATCGTGACTGGTCATGTGATTCTAACATGGCAGCCCCCATGTGCAAACCCTCTACATGCAGAATGAAACAGCTTTTATAAGGTTACTGATATGACCGTAGTCTTCATTTTAATGTGAGTGGCCATAATTTCCTACGTATGTTGCAAAATTACAATTCATGTCTTTAGGAGATACACTGTATGTACTTCCATTGTACTGCAACTCTTATACCTTTCCAAGCAAACCCTGATGGCTCTGTTCATGTAATAGTTGAGAACTAATATTAACAAAGTATAGGTCATAACATTTGGTGAGGTGGAGGTTTAAAGAAATTATCAGTGGCGTGACAACAGGCAGGACAGGGAAAGGGAACTGACGGGGGAAGAAAATATAAATGACCGAGGGGGGCCCCCAACACCCCAAAAGGTAAAAACGACAGAGCGGGAAAACCCACTTATACACATCCCTAACATGACCCAGAAACGTATCCTCACCAAGCAGCGCATCTCTTACCTCCAGTTCAAATATGTATTCGGGCAGCTCCTTCAGGATGTTCTCAGACAAGTCCACTTCCAGAAGATGAGTCTTCCAGAAGATAGATATAGTGCCAGGAAGATGCTCTATCTGGTTGTTTGAAGCTTTGCAGGTTTTCTGTGGGATAAAATTAGCACCCGGTTATCACCATAAGTTAACAAAAAATACCATGGTAAGATACCATGCTTTTTGAACATGGTACCATGGTAATATCATGTATTCTTCCATCTAAATACAATAAAAGTACCACCTAAATACGATGGTACATGAATATGGTACTCATTCTGTGTCATGTTGTAGGCTATATATCAAAGTATCATGTAATTACCATCTGATACATCACTGTTCCATGATAAACCACTTAACCTTTGGCATGGCCACATTTTTTGTAAGAGCATTGCCATATTTAATAAGTTAATAGCCCCATTTCAAAACCTAATCAACTACTTTGCTGTCTACTACCCAACTTTGGCAGCTGCCTTCTAACAGTAGCAAGTGATTTTTAAAAAGTTCGAAATATTTGAAATGCTTTACATAGGCAGCAACTTTACATGTCACAATAATAGTGTTCCTATCACTAAAGACACAGGAGATTTGACTCCATTATTTCAATAGATTTCAAAACAGTTTGCTGTTAGCATGTTGCTAAGCTAACAACATGATTCTCTAATAAGCATAAAAGTACATAGCACACACAAATATTGAGTAAAACTGTGCATTTTTAATAAAACCTCTCTTATACAAAAACATTTTAATATTGAATGAATTGCCTTCTTGAATGGATTTTTAATTTCCACTGAGCTTGTGGACAAAAGAAGGTATCTTAAGATCATAATGCCTTCCTTTTGTAATAGCCATCGTATTGAGAGCACAACTATGATGCCTTAAAATACATAATACACAATGCCTACATAGGCAGCTCATTAGGTTTTTGAATATAGCTTTTGTGTTGTGCAGTCAAGGGTTTGATTCCAGGTGCTTTTATATAGACTTTAGTAAAAAGTTTCTGATCATATGAATGGTTTTGTTTGCAGTAGGAACCCACCAGAGGACACGCCCAGGGGTCCGGGAAGCGTGCAAGTTTGTTCCTGCTGACATTGAGACTGTTGAGAGACTTCAGGCAGTGCAGTACAGAGGAAGGCAGATCTGTCAGGCAGTTGTCTGACACATCCAGCTCCTGCAGCCTACGAAGACCGATCCAGTTTGTGCCTGCAGCAGAACAGAGGGCTGTTATAACTGTAATATTAATTAAATACATCAAATTATCAATTTATCAACAGATTTGTGATAAGAAACACTTCAAAACCATTTACTGTAACACTGAACAACCAATCCGGGAATACTTGCTGTACATACTGCATCAAAGAAATATTTGTTTGTGTGTGATTTAACACCATGCCAGCTTCCGTGGCAATTTTCATTGTGAAAAACACGTTAAAATACAATAAAAGATATAGTAATTAAAAAACTATGTATGCTTTTTAAGATCTATTTTCGCTAAAAACTCTAAAACTGATTCAGGCCTTTCTTAACTACTTATCTACAGTTGCACTAAAAGTAACTGCTGCCTTTTCGCAAATATTAAGCCTACAGTACCTCACTGCAATACTGGCAGACTAGATATAACTTGCACCACAGTAACTACCTAGTGTAGTTACTACTTCACACAACTCAGTATAGGTGCCAGCACACATCAGAATTGTCTGCATTTATTATTTATTGTTTACTGTCTGTCTTCAGTATGTACACTGCTGTTTGTATTTATTGTCTACATGCATCATGCACAGTGTTGTTTCGTATTCACTGTTGTATTCATTGTTGCACTAATTCATGTATCTACCTGTGATAGTCTTTAAGTCATGTTATATGTTAAATGTTATGCACTGTGGTTTCAGGAGACACTTTGTTTCGTTTCTTCTCTTGTACACAGGAAGGGAATGACAATAAACACCGCTTGACTGGACTTTACTTAGTTAAAAATCTTTCAAGAGTATCAGCTGAATAAAACAATTTCATCAAGGACACAAAACCAGCAGTAAAATATACTTAAGAGACAGTGGACTCAGGCATGAGGCACATATGGGTGAATCTTCTCCTGATAATTAAAAACGTATGTAAGCCTGGAGTGTCCTATTCGAAGAGTGATTAAATCATCTGGTCCCAGCGATTACTGAAGTGGAAAATTTGTCTTTTTCCAACTACAGGGTTGATTTGTTTCTGATGCATTGATCCCATTCATTTTGTCATTTGTTAATAAAGTAAGGTATTATGATAGGGTTGAGATCTAAGGGAGGTACTGAGTGTTTTTTTTTAAGTGGATATTGCCTTTTTAGCAGCACTAACAGGGCAAAATCAACTGTTTAACACAGTGGCCTCAAAAGGTATTTGGACACTTAAGCTGCACTTAAAAATGTATAAATGTCATTGCAATAGATTAGACAAAATATAAAACTGAGTGGCATTTATTTGAAAGAAGGTTAGCAAAACATTTAGCAAAAATATGATTTTAGGTTCAAAATGATAAACAATAGATAAACTGTTAAAGAAAAAAAATATTCAGACACTTGCTGGTTGTCAAATTTTAGTGGAACATGTTCATAATTAATGTGATAAACTACACTGTGGTTACTGTGCTAGGACACCTTTGTGACCTTAAAGGGAACTTTCTTCATACACACACTAAAAATCACCTTGACACCAGTTGGTTAAAAGTCATTGTAAATTTAGATTGTTAGTTTTTTTAAAAATGCCTTTCAGCATTTGTTTACAGATGCGATTTTGTTATATACAGTAATGCAATGACAGTCAGACATTTTTGTACGTCTTAAGTATCAAAATGCTTTTGGGGCAAGTGTATGAACACTACTGGATGAAACTGAAAAGTTTAGTTTCTTAACAGAAACTATTTTAAGCTATAGCTACAGTGCATAAATTAAAATTTCACTTATCATGCTCAGTGGTCCAATTAGTAAATATTACATGCACAGCTCAGCCTCTACTACAAAAAAAGTTATGTATCCATTTTACCTATTAAGACCATTACATATATAATGATTAAGATGTTTCAGACACCCTGTGTATTTATTTTAGTGTGCATATTAACATGTTGCAGAATTTAAACTGCATGTGTAAGCAGCATGGCACTGTGTAGCAGAACCATAGCTGTAAGCAGAGTTTCAGCATTGAGCCTAATTTGTTGTGCAACTTATGCTGAACTCAGCATGAAAATGCATTGTAGACCTATTTATCAACATGACCTTTTAAAATATAGACTTTTATGAAGCATCATAAAATACTGGAGTGAACTACTTACCCATTCAGCCTGGCTTGATGAAAGGTACACAAGCAGTGACAGGCACACTACTTTTAATCCTACACTCTAAAAAAAGATGGTTCTTGAAAGGTTCTTTACTGACCTTAATAGTTCTATCTTATAAAACTTCTATCTTCTATCATATCTTCCTGAAGAACCCTTTTGTGCTTAAACTGTCAACACACACTCTTCACAGGTAAACTTTATATTTTTCAATGTCTCTAAAACATATGAACAATTAGTAGTTTTAGCAGGAACGTTATAAGGGACAACAAATCCCGTCAGCTCAGTTAAATGGTAGTTAGAGTTTGCTTATTTCTCTTTCACTTCACTTGCTGTATCTTTGAAAGTGAAACTGCTTTGTATTTAAAGTTTAGAGTGTATCGTAAATGTGCTGTTTGGAAGCAAACATTTCTTTAGAGGTTGGCCAAATCTGAAGTCATGATTTATAACACTTTTGTTACCATTACAGTCGTAACTGTTTGTGTTGGAGAGATCGCATTTTCATTCGTGTCATCAAAATCCAAGACGAACATACAATAAATTGTAAGAAGGAACTTTCCCCAAGATGTTACTATTTTAAGAATTTGTATGACTAATTGCGTAAAATCTATTTTCTCACAGCAGCATTGTCCTCTATGCATTCAATAATTATTAATTATGTTTCTTTGAGCTTCTTAACATTTATATAAAAATCAAACCTGCGTCCATTTATTTTTTGAAAATATATTTAATAAACTTCAAGGGAATTCATGATCATAAAACTCTGTTTTTCTCTCTCTGCAGGTTATGCGACTGATGGACCAACTTTAGTACTTATAACCACTAAATAATAATCACAGAATGAACCAAACTATGCCTGTTATCAGACAACAGAGAGTTTTGTCACTGCTTGATAAAGGCAGCAGCACAACACATGGGTATGTTTTTGCAAAAGTAGTGTGCTTTAAATTTTAACATTTACAAAGTACAACTTTCTGTAAGTGGTGGTTTCATACCCATAAAATTGTTTTTGTTTGTTTAATTTTTTAAAGATCTCTACCAGAAAGTGAATCCAACTCAAGAGTTGAGCTGTCATTTTGTAATTTTCTTTCAAATACTGACATTATGTTCTGATAAAGGAGGTAATACAGTATTTTGGATTTTTATTGTGATTTCAGCTATCCACCCCACCCATGGTACAAAGCTATTAGATAATGTGAGTTTTAAGTATTCCTTTTTATCTCTCTCTTTCTTACATTTATTTTTGCCATGAATTTATACACTGTAATTAATTAATACAATGTAATTAATTTGTATCGCAGATTTACAGTTAAAAAGCAGCTATACTATGCTTTCCAGCTGTGTTCGGTGAGGATACTTCTCTCCACTTCTCCACTAAGCATGTGGGCGATAAAGACTGAATTTGTGATCCATATAAAATTTTTCACATATATTGTCCACATATACTGAAACACTGACTCTGAACCTAATTGTGTATTTCTATTCAGACCGACACCACAACTTCATTACCTGCAGAGTGAAGACATCATAGAGGATTGTGCAGATATTTAAGTGAATTTAGCCTTCATTACATCTATTTTGTGTTTTATGGGACTTTGCTCTACCTTAAAGGGATAAGTTCACCCAAAAATGAAAATTCTCTCATCACTTACTCACCCTCATGCCATCCCAGATGTGTATGAATTTCTTTCTTCAGCAGAACACAAATTAAGATTTTAGAAGAAGATTTCAGCTCTGTAGATCCAAACAAATTGAATGTTGACCAGGACTATGAAGCTCCAAAAAGCACATAAAGGCAGTGTAAAAGTAATCCATAAGACTCCAGTTGTTTAATCCATGTCATCAGAAGTAATATGACAGGTGTGGGTGAGAAACAGATCAATATTTGAGTTCTTTGTTACTATTAAAATATTTAAAAAAAAAAAAAAAATCACCCTTCACTGTCACTTCCACATTCTTCCACAAAAAGGATTTAAATAATTATCTGTTTCTCACCACTTATCATATCGCTTCAGAAGACATGGATTAAACCACTGGAGTTTTATGGATTACTTTTATGCTGCCTTTATGTGATTTTTGAAGATTGAAAGTTCTGATTACATTTACTTGCATTGTAAGGACCTTCAGAGGTGAAACATTCTTCTTAAAATCTTAATTTGTATTCTACAGAAGAAACAAATTCATACACATCAGGGTTAGCATGAGGGTGAGTAGATTATGAGAATTTTCATTTTTGGGTGAACGATTCCTTTAAAGCAGGGTGTGTGATAATGTAAGTGATTTATGCATTTGAAATTATTTAATCAGAATAATTTGTACATGTATTCAAATAATGATTGCTGTAATTGTTTTTTTCATTTGAATAGAAAATAAAAGTACTTAATTGATACATATGCCTTGCATTTATATATTTATTTGTTTGTTTGTTTGTTAAAGTAAACCCATTAATGAGGATATAATGTTTTATAGGAGCAAACATATAGAGGGGTAAAAAAAAAAAGCACTGCATCAAATAGGTTCTTTATAGCACTATTGAGGATCTATAAAGCATTTTCAAAGAATGGTTCTTTACAGAACCTTTAAAAAAGGGTTCTGTAGAGCACCAAAAATGGTTCTGCTATTGTTACAAGCCGAAGAACCCTTATTTGGTACTGTTTAGAACCATTTTTCTTAAGAGTATATAGTATAGTATATCGTAAATTTTTCCTTAAATCATCGCTGCATGAGCAAAGGGCATTCTCTAGCGAGTGTGTGAGGCACACACTGAGCAACGCAGCAATATTAGATGTTTATCATATTACAGTTCAAATAGCAAAGTTTGTCATGGGTGTGTAAAGTGCAGGTGCATTTCTAATTTTCTCCAGGTCAGATAGGTAACACGGGGTGGTGAACACTGGTGTCCTTCCCATTTTTCCCTGTAGCAATTCATAACTGATTTAAAGACGGCATTGCATGACTTGAAGTCTGCATCACTTATGAGGATGTGTTCTGTGATATGATGGTTTATCTTGGCTCTGAGACTCATCAGACTTGCTACACTGTTTTTGCATCCAGAGGTCGTTTGAACAAAGGCATAAAACCCTTGCAATGTCTCATTACGGAGGACAGCAAGTAGGTAGAGGATTCCAGCCAATCAGAACCTAGTATTCGAATAAACCATGGCATAAATATTAAATTAAAATATTTTTTAGACTATAGTGTGTGTGTGTACCACTGGGGATGTTGAAGAGGTTGCTGAGTTTGTTCCTGGCTGCTGAAAGCCGTTGCATCTGACCAAGGTGAAGCAAACCAGCTGGCAGACACTCCAACTCATTCTCACACAAATTCACATTGCGTAATCTACAGAGGACGAAAGCAGAGAAATAAGATGGCACTGATTACACACGCTTAAGGCATCTTAAAGAAAGTTATGTTTTCTGTTTCTAGTTTAAAATGAGACTAGCTACAAAGAAATCAAGAAACACAAATGAGATTTTATTAATATCTCAGTTCTATCTCCTAGAGAGCAATGCAATTAAATGGAGAGCAAAAGGAGACTTTTAAGTAGAGCAGTAATCTCACATGTGTCTCATCTAGAGTTTCAGAAGAAATCTCAACAATGTCTTAAACTTGGCAGATTTGTCAAGATAACAAAGGCTGCTAAGAATCCACAGATTTCTTTCAGTAAAAAAAGACTTTCGATTTTGTATTTTTCTCACACAAAGGCATGGCTTTAGAAGAGTAGGAATGGGGACTACTCAAATAAATGAAAAAGCATATGGCTTCAAAACAACATGGATGTGTTTACAGTATGTGAGTGTGTGTGTGTGTGTGTGTGTTTGTGTGTGTGTGTGTAGACCTGCTGCAAATGATCTCCTGTGATGACGTGGGGGTGGGCAACTCTTTGAGCTGATTGTGGGAGAGGTTGAGCGAGTGCAGGTTTATTAGACCCCAGGGCATGACAGAGGGCAGTGAGGTCAGACAGTTCTGAGACAGATCCAGCACTGTAATCTGCGAGGAGACATCCATAAACCATCCCAGATCCAACCAGGGCAGCTTCAGACCTGACCAATCAACACACAGAGCCTGTGGAAGAGGAGGGGTGGGTCATGACATATATATATATATATATACACGCACACTGTATATCACACAAACAACAGATTCCAAAAATGAAGGTCTTCAAAAATAAACGTAGATGTGACATAGATGAGTTTGCAGGCTTGTTTAAGAAAAGATGTGCCAACTGATTCGAAAATTTGTGTCACCACAAATTTTCATAAAAACCTTAAATCTTGATGTTGACTAAAAACATTAATGTCTGTGTTTTTTGTCCCACATATGCAAACATTTGGCAGTGGATATCACACTCTGAAGACAGGTAGCAGGTTTCTTCATGTGTGTAAACGTAAAAAGGTAAAAACTTAAAAAGAGAAACTAATACTGACCCTAATACTTCCGTAAAATAAAATGCCACATTAGTGCTTATTTTTAAAGAATTCAGTAAGACAGGAGTGTAAAGCAGTCTCACTTGCTCCAGTCTCCCGTCGGCAGGTGTGTCTTTGTCCTCCAGGAGGTGCTGTCTGAGCAGCTGTCTGCTGAAGTCTGCATGATCCATCAGAGTATAAGAGGAGAAACCAGCTCCATTCTCCAGCAGAAAACACGCAATCTCCTTATTTCCTGAAGAGAGGAGATGAAAGAGATAAAAAGGCTTCAAGCTGGACTGCCTTCACCAGGAAGAACGTACTCTGTTTATTTCTCCACCTCTAGGCTGAAAGAGGAAGTGTGTGGGGGAAGTGTGTGTGTGTATTGGATCAAAGTGGGGAAACCTGAACATTGTGTGAAAATTCCCCTGCTTTCACTTTACGGCTTGCACAGTTTATGGTGAAGACAATAGACTCAACAATTGTAGCAACATTTTTTAAATGTGTTCAAGTATTTAATAAATTGCAATACTGTATCAAACATTTTCATTCTTCAAATCCATCCGTCAGTTAACAGATTTTTGCAAAGCCCTTTTGAGGCAATGACCTGAAGAAAAGCTTGTTCTAATAAACGGTAATGTTTAAATTGTCATTTAGAGCCACAGTGTCCTCCCCCACAGGGAATCAAGCAAATGATTTACTTATAGTTGTCTACCCACAATAAGCTGGTAAGGTATTTCAATAAATTCTTAAATGACAAACAAATAATTTTAAAAATCAGTCCTGACCAGTTATTTAAATATTCTGGAATGACCTACATATATTTCTGAAATAGCATTAAACTTATTTATTTTATTTTTTTTGTAAAGTGTCAATGGGATTCACTGTCACACACAACTTTATTTCCCCTATAAATCGTAAAATGAGTTCTATCTTTAAATACAAAATTGCCTATATCCTTAACTCACCAGTATCCAAGTTTAAGATAGTGTCAGGTTGTATATCTTGCCTTGAATTTAACTGCAATATATATATTTGCCTATAGGTGGATAAACATTTTGTTCACTGTGTATTGTTTAAAGGACAACGCTTGATGTATACACTGGCGACATTGGAAAAGTTTGGAATAATGTACAGATTTTGCTCTTATGGAAAGAAATTGGTACTTTTATTCACCAAAGTGGCATTCAGCTGATCACAATGTATAGTCAGGACATAATAACGTTTTTAAATGAAAAATTACTATTACAATTTGAAAAAAAATTCAGGACTTCTTAAACTACTTCAAAGAGTTCTTATCAAAAAATCCTCCACATGCATCAATGACAGCTTTGCAGATCCTTGGCATTCTAGCTGTCAGTTTGTCCAGATACTCAGGTGACATTTCACCCCACACTTCCTGTAGCACTTGCCATAGATGTGGCTGTCTTGTTGGGCACGTCTCACGCACCTCTAGCTGATCCCACAATAGCTCAATAGGGTTAAGATCCTGTCCAATGTCTGTGTTTCTTTGCCCAATCTAATGTTTCAAAAGTGGCTTTTTCTTTGCAATTTTTCCCATAAGGCCTGCACCCCTGAGTCGTCTCTTTATTGTTGTACATGAATCTGGTGTTGAGTGGGTAGAATTCAACGAAGCGGTCATCTGAGGACATGTGAGTTGTCTATTTCTCAAACTAGAGACTCTAATGTACTTGTCCTCTTGTTTAGTTGTGCATCTGGCCTTCCACATCTCTTTCTGTCCTTGTTAGAGCCAGTTGTCCTTTGTCTTTGAAGACTGTAGTGTACACCTTTGTATGAAATCTTCAGATTTTTGGCAATTTCAAGCATTGTATAGCCTTCATTCCTCAAAACAATGAATGACTGACGAGTTTCTAGAGAAAGCTGTTTCTTTTTTGCCATTTTTGACCAAATATTGACCTTAAGATATGCCAGTCTATTCAATACTGTGGCAACTCAAAAACAAACACAAAGACAATGTTAAGCTTCATTTAGCAAACCAAATGGCTTTCAACTGTGTTTGATATAATGGCAAGTTATTTTCTAGTACCAAATTAGCAATTTAGCATGATTACTCAAGGATAAGGTGTTGGAGTGATGGCTGCTGGAAATGGGCCTGTCTAGATTTGATAAAAAATGACTTTTTTCAAATAGTGATGGTGCTGTTTTTTTACATCAGTAATGTCCTGACTATACTTTGTGATCAGTTGAATGCCAATTCGGTGAATTAAAGTACCAATTTCCTTCAGAAACAACAAAATCTGTACATTATTCCAAACTTTTGGCCGCCAGTGTATTTGAAGTCGGAAGTTTACATACATTAGGTTGAAGTCATTAAAACTAATTTTTTTAACCATGCCACATTTTTTATATTAGCAAACTATAGTTTTGGCAAGTCATTTAGGACATCTACTTTGTGCATGATGTGAGTAATTTTTCCAACAATTGTTTACGGACAGATTATTTCATTTTTAATTGACTATATCACAATTCCAGAGGGGCAGAAGTTTACATACACTAAGTTAACTGTGCCTTTAAGCAGCTTGGAAAATTTCAGATAATTATGTTAAGCCTTTAGACAATTAGCTAGTTAGATTCTGATAGGAGGTGTACTGAATTGGAGGTGTACCTGTGGATGTATTTTAAGGCCTACCTTCAAACTCAGTACCTCTTTGCTTGACATCATGGGAAAATCAAAAGAAATCAGTCAAGACCTCAGAAAAAAATTGTGGACCTCCACAAGTCTGGTTCATCTGTACAAACAATAGTACGCAAGTATAAACACCATGGGACCACGCAGCCATCATACCGCTCAGGAAGGAGACGCATTCTGTCTCCTAGAGATGAACGTAGTTTGGTGCGTAAAGAGCAAATCAATCCCAGAGCAACAGCAAAGGACCTTATGAAGATGCTGGAGGAAACAGGTAGACAAGTATCTATATCCACAGTAAAATTAATCTTATATAAACCTAGCCTGAAAGGCTGCTCAGCAAGGAAGAAGCCACTGCTCCAAAACCGCCATAAAAATGTCAGACTACAGTTTGCAAGTGCACATGGGGAAAAATATATTTTTGGAGAAATGTCCTCTGGTCTAATGAAACAAAAATTGAACTGTTTGTCCATAATGACCATCATTATGTTTAAAGGAAAAAGGGTGAGGCTTGCGAGCCAAAGAAAACCATCCCAACTGTGAAGCATGGGGGTGGCAGCATCATGTTGTGGGGGTGCTTTGCTGCAGGAGGGACTGGTGCACTTCTCAAAATAGATGGCATCATGAGGAAGGAAAATTATGTGAATATATTGAAGCAACATCTCAAGACATCTGCCAGGAAGTTAAAGCTTGGTCGCAGATGGATCTTCCAAATGGACAATGACCCCAGTGATACCTTCAAAGTTATGGCAAAATGGCTTAAGGACAACAAAGTCAAGGTTTTGGAGTGACCATCACAAAGCCCTGACCTCAATCTGATAGAAAATTTGTGGGCAGAACTGAGCATGCGCGAGCAAGGAGGCCTACAATCCTGACTCAGTTATACCAGTTCTGTCTGGAAGAATGGGCCAAAATTCCAGCAACTTATTGTGAGAAGCTTGTGGAAGGCTACCCAAAACATTTGACCCAAGTTAAACAATTTAAAGGCAATGCCACCAAATACTAACAAAGTGTATGTAAACTTCTGACCCATTGGGAATGTGATGAAAGATATAAAAGCTGAAATAAATAATTCTCTCTACTATTATTCTGACATTTCACATTCTTACAATAAAGTAGTGATCCTAACTGACCTAAGCCAAGGATTGTTTTCTACGATTAAATATCAGGAATTGTGAAAAACTGAGTTTAAATGTATTTGGCTAAGGTATATGTAAACTTCTGACTTCAACTGTGTGTGTATATATATACACTGCTGTTCAAAAGTTTGGGGTCACTTGACTGAAATGTTTCTCATGATCTTAAAAACCTTTTGATCTGAAGGATATTCTTAAATGTTTCAAATGTGTTTTGTAGACAACAATATAATTGTGCCAACATATTAATTGATTTCATTACAAAACTAAAATTGTATTTAAATTATTATAATTTTTTTTTTTTTTTTTAAATGGATGACTTCTAGGCAAAGGGTGGCTACTTTGAGATGCTAAAATATAAAATAGTTTTGATTTATTTTGGATGTATATAGTCACAACATAATTCCCAGTAAAATGTGAAGAAAAAAAATAAAGAATAAGTAAGTGACCCTAAACTTTTGACCGGTAGTGTATATATATTCATATAAATAAAATAAAAAAAGTGTGTGTGTGTGTATGTGTGTGTGACTGATCAAATAGACCAAATATCTGTAAGACCAAGATTTATACACATCCTGTGAAGTGTCAATGTTGCTTTAGGGGGCTTGCACACTTTTGCTTCACTATGATCAAGGACTGAGTCCATCAAAAGATTGAAGTCTCCTCCCAATATTATATCATGAGGGATGCCAGCGGCTTGCAACATCCCTTCAAGATCTATAAAAAAGCCCTGATCATCAGCGTTAGGTGCATAAATATTAGCCAAAATAAGACTTTGTCCCTGAATTTCAGCTAAAACAATAATGACTCTTCCTAATTTATCTTTACTCTGTTTGAGACATTTGAATTGTAGATGTTTACTTATCAGTGTAATGACTCCCCTGCTCTTACTCGAGCCAGCACTATAAAAAAAAATGCCCACCCCATATCTTCCCAAATTTTTCAGATTCCTGCAGAGAAAGGTACGTTTCTTAAAGAAACACTCTATCATATTTCTTACGCTTAAGTAGAGAAATAACCTTCCTTCTTTTTATGGGGCGCCCCGACCCATTCACATTCCACGTGGAGAGAGACAGTCCACTCATATTAGCATTTGACATTTTGACATAAGAAAAAATAGATTGTGTGTCAAAAACAAGATTATTAAGACCACATTCCAACATTAGTGCAACCACCAGAACCCGAACCTACCCCAGAACCAAACAAACAGAAAAAATAAAAACGTGCACATTAACCCGTGCACCGTCCCTCCGAACTCAAACAGTCCATACATGCCTACGATAACCCCCGCGACAACTATGCCATCGTATTACTCAAGTCCGGTGTTTCTATACAAATTTTGTGAGACAGAATTACACAGCAAAAGATAATCTATAAAACAAACTCCAGCCAATAGGCAGAATAAACACAAAGAGCGTGTATATTCATTCATAAAACTGTACTGAAGGTATGATACTCTACAAAATAAACTCCAACCTCTAGGCGGAGCCAGCACAAAAAAAGCACACAGATTCGTCAAACAGTCAAATGAATGTTCAGGCTGCAGCGTGAGTACCACAAGATGACTTACTAACTCCACTGACTTTATGAAGGACATCGCTTGCTGTGGGCATGTGAATGTTTTATGGCAATCCTTGGCATCTATTCTCAATTTGTCCGGATATATCAGTGCAAAAGTGACCTTCCATTGATATAAAAGTTTCTTGAATTCCTTGAATCGATCACGTTTCTCTCATCAAATTCGCAAAGTCTGGGAACAAGAAAATGCTGTGGTTTTTCCAAGAAAGCCTCCCTTTACTCTCCGCCTCACGTAACACAAGATCTTTATCGGATGATCTCAGAAATTTGGGCAGAATTGATCGGGGCCTGCCTCCCTCCACGGATCGACGAGCAGGAACCCTGTGAGCTCGATTTCCAGCTTATGGCCTGCTATGTTGAGCAGATTCGGAAGGAGCCCATCCAGGAATTTCACCATATCCTGTCCCTCTTTGCCCTCTGGAATTCCAACGATATGGACGTTATTCCACCAGCTACGGTTCTTCATGTCCTCAAACTTCTCCCAGACATGCTTCAAATTCACCTTAGACGCTAGCGGACTAGCAGATAATTCCCTCTCCGATGACTCCAGGTATTCGATCCGTTTCTCGACATCCCCCACTCTTGTAAGCACCTCAGTGAACTTCGCCTCCATGGCAGTGATCGATCGATGTATCACAGCAAGATTCTCCAAGTCAGCAATGACCTTCGTCAGCATTGCTGACATGTTCAGCATCTCTCACCGCATTTCTCGCACTTCCCCGACTAAATTGACTCCCAGGCTCGCGGTCTGCTTGGGGGCGTCAGCTTGAGCACATAAGTGTCTTTTAATGTCATTTATTGATTTCTGAACTCTTCCTTAGTTAAAACATTAGTATTGTGTTGTTTAAAAATGAATATGAACTTGTTTTCTTTGCATTAATCAAGGTCTGAAAACACTGCATCTTTTTTGTTAATTTGACCAGTTGTCATTTTCTGCAAATAAATGCTCTAAATGACAATATTTTTATTTGGAATTTGGGAGAAATGTTGTCAGTACTTTTTTAGAATAAAACAAAAATGTTCATTTTACTCAAACACATACCTATAAATATTAAATCCACAGAAACTGATAATTTTGCAGTGGACTCTTAATTTTTTCCAGAGCTGTATATATAATAATATTCACTCTTGATGTGGATAGGCATAGTCCTTCTTCCATTAAATATAACATTTTCTTATTGATTTACACTTTTTGTAATAATAATGAAAACTAGTCATTGACTCAAGCTATTGTACCTGCACGTGCTGCAGCATACAGGGGCAAACCTGTGATGATGGCAAACTCTCCAGAATGTACAGCACAATCCTTAGCGTCAGCATTGTACATTTGTACCAGCAGCTTCACAACCTCTAGATGACCCTGCTGGCATGCCGTTGCCAACATCCAGTTCAGCAGCTCCTTACGGACACATGGGCCTAAAGGACAGAGACAGACATGCATGGAGCATGTTAATCACACTCTAATCACACTAATCACAATTTGTGTTCTTGTTTTACATGTGTGCTTTGTTAATTGTTACAATGTTTTATGCTGCCACTTTGGCAATGTCCCTCTTGGAAAAGAGATTTGTAATCTCAAGAGACTTACCTGGTAAAATAAAGGTATAAAATAACAACAAATACACTTTCACCTTTGGACAAGGGGACAGCGGTATAACCAATATCTAATATCACAGGATGAGAATTTTAGATGACAGTCAATGTACAGTATATATCACAATATAGTTTTTTTTGCTGGAAATTCAACACAAAATGTTTTATGGTTTATATTTTAATAACCATGTGGTAATAATAATGGTATTTTTGGATAATCCAGTTAATTAAACACTTGAAAGTAGTTAAAAACAGGGACTAAAAACGGTTCAAGGAGCGAAAACGAACACCAAAAACAAAACAAAATTTTCTTAACTGAAAACAAGAACAAAGTGACTTTCAGTTGTTCCGGAGTAAAAACGTTATTTTTAAATGCAGGTAACTGGTTAATTCCCTTCCAATAATTTTTTATTTCATGAAACCAAAGGCCAAAGGGTTTATCACAGTACATTTTTGTAACTACACCACTTCATGTTGCCTGAAAAAATTAAACATGCTTTGATCCTGAACAAAACTGCTGCATCATACATTTCTTTGACTAATTGCCCGTTGTGGATGTCGCATTCTGTGAATGAACCCTTTTAAAAACTATGTATAATTACTACATATACATGCACGGCAAATCCAGATACAATAAAAACATTATTAGAGGTATAAAGTACATTTCTCAGTTGTTTACAAGTCTTCACTAAATTATTGTTAGATATGATACATTAATACAGATTTGATGCTGTTGGGTTTTGACTGAGAAGCAGATCTGTATTAAAATTATACTTAACTGTTAATTAACTGTATGCTCGTTATGATTTCTATGCTGATAAATCCACCACACAGGAAAAAGTTTATTGCTTATTTTCGCTTATTTTGATGAGGCAAGATCAGGCTGATCGTTTCTCTTGTGAGATCTGGCAACACTGCATTTGGTATTTCACGCGCCCTTAGCACAGAGTACTGTCATTTTAAAAAAGAACATTATTAACTGTTCTTTTATTTTGTTCTAACCCATTACCATTTGGAAAGGAGGCTGCAGAACTTCTGAACCGGAACGAAAAAATACTGTTTTTGCACAGAAAGAACCAAAATTAAAAACATTTTGTTTTTAGTCCCTGGTTGAAAGATAAGTCTGGCATCAGTGCAACCATAGCTTCATATTATGAAACAGTTGAGTTAAAACAAAAAAGTTAAAAAAACAGTAAAATAACTCTAAAATCTGATTAGATGAGCACATTCGAAGTCAAGTAAGATATATATACAGTTGAAGTCTGAAGTTTACATACACCTTAGTCAAATACATTTAAACTCAGTTTTTCACAATTCCTGACATTTAATCATAGAAAACATTCCCTGTCTTAGGTCAGTTAGGATCACTACTAATTTTGGCCCATTCCTCCAGACAGAACTGGTGTAACCGACTCAGGTTGGTAGGCCTCCTTGCTCGCACACGCTTTTTCAGTTCTGCCCACATATTTTCCATTAGATTGAGGTCAGGGCTTTGTGATGTCCACTCCAATACCTTGACTTTGTTTTCCTTGAGCCATTTTACCACAATTTTGGAGGTATGCTTGGGGTCATTGTCCATTTGGAAGACCCATTTGCGACCAAGCTTAAACTTTCTGGCTGATGTCTTGAGATGTTGCTTCAATATATCCACATAATTTTCCTTCCTCATGATGCCATCTATTTTGTGAAGTGCACCAGTCCCTCCTGCAGCAAAGCACCCCACAACATGATGCTGCAACCCCCATGCTTCACGGTTGGTATGGTGTTCTTCAGCTTGCAAGACTCACCCTTTTTCCTCCAAACATAATGATGGTCATTATGGCTAAACAGTTCAATTTTTAGTTTCATTAGACCAAAGGACATTTCTCCAAAAAGTAAGATCTTTGTCCCCATGTGCACTTGCAAACTGTAGTCTGGCATTTTTATGGTGGTTTTGGAGCAGTGGCTTCTTCCATGCTGAGCAGCTTTTCAGACTATGTCAATATAGGACTCGTTTTACTGTGGATATAGATCCTTGTCTACCTGTTTTCTCCAGCAACTTCACAAGGTCCTTTGCTGTTGCTCTGGGACTGATCTGCACTTTTTGCACCAAACTACATTCATCTCTAGGAGACAGAATGCGTCTCCTTCCTGAGCTGTATGATGGCTGCATTGTCCCATGGTGTTTATTCTTGCATACTATTGTTTGTACAGATAAACGTGGTACCTTCAGCCATTTGGAAATTGCTCCAAATGATGAACCAGACTTGTGGAAGTCCACAATTTTTTTCTGAGGTCTTGGCTGATTTTTTTTTATTTTCCCATGATGTCAAGCAAAGAGGTTTGAAGGTAGGCCTTAAAATACATCCACAGGTACACCTCCAATTCAGTATACCTCATATCAGAAGCTAATTAGCTAATTGTCTAAAGGCTTGACATAATTATCTGAAATTTTCCAAGCTGCTTATATATATATATATATATATGCTCTAAATAATAATAATAATAATAATATATATATATATATATATATATATATATATATATATAGAATCAACCACACTGTCTTTTTCCAGAGCAGCCTGTATTTCTCCTGAGGTTACCTGTGGGTTTTTCTTTGTATCCTGAACAATTCTTCTGGCAGTTGTGGCTGAAATCTTTCTTGGTCTACCTGACCTTGGCTTGGTATCAAGAGATCCCCAAATTTTCCACTTCTTAATAAGTGATTGAACAGTACTGACTGGCATTTTCAAGGCTTTGGATATCTTTTTATATCCTTTTCCATCTTTATAAAGTTCCATTACCTTGTTACACAGGTCTTTTGACAGTTCTTTTCTGCTCCCCATGGCTCAGTATCAAGCCTGCTCAGTGCATCCACGTGAGAGCTAACAAACTCATTGACTATTTATACACAGACACTAATTGCAATTTAAAAAGCCACAGGTGTGGGAAATTAACCTTTAATTGCCATTTAAACCTGTGTGTGTCACCTTGTGTGTCTGTAACAAGGCCAAACATTCAAGGGTATGTAAACTTTTGATCAGGGCCTTTGGGTGATTTCTGTCACCATTATGATTTAAAAAGGAGCCTAACAACTATGTGATAATAAATGGCTTCACATGATCACTATCCTTAAATAAAAGACAGTTTTTTTGCATGATCAGTCATATTTTCAAAATCAATGCCAAAATTTAACAGTTTCTGCCAGGTTATGCAAACTTTTGAGCACAACTATATATACAGGTGCATCTCAATAAATTAGAATGTCGTGGAAAAGTTCATTTATTTCAGTAATTCAACTCAAATTGTGAAACTTGTGATACATGATATTTGAAATACATGAGTTTCACAATTTGAGTTGAATTACTGAAATAAATGAACTTTTCCACGACATTCTAATTTACTGAGATGCACCTGTATATATATATATATATATATATATATATATATATATATATATATATATATATATATATATATATATATATATACACACTATATTGCCAAAAGTATTCGCTCACCTGCCTTTAGACGCATATGAACTTAAGTGACATCCCATTCTTAATCCATAGGGTTTAATATGACGTCGGCCCACCCTTTGCAGCTATAACAGCTTCAACTATTCTGGGAAGGCTTTCCACAAGGTTTAGGAGTGTGATATGGGAATTTTTGACCATTCTTCCAGAAGCGCATTTGTGAGGTCAGACACTGATGTTGGACGAGAAGGCCTGGCTCACAGTCTTCGCCCAAATTCATCCCAAACGTGCTCTATCGGGTTGAGGTCAGGACTCTGTGAAGGCCAGTCAAGTTCTTCCACACCAAACTCGCTCATCCATGTCTTTATGGACCTTGCTTTGTGCACTGGTGCGCAGTCATGTTGGAACAGGAAGGGGCCATCCCCAAACTGTTCCCACAAAGTTGGGAGCATGGAATTGTCCAAAATCTCTTGGTATGCTGAAGCATTCAGAGTTCCTTTCACTGGAACTAAGGGGCTAAGCCCAGCTCCTGAAAAACAACCCCACACCATAATCCCTCCTCCACCAAACTTCACAGTTGGCACAATGCAGTCAGACAAGTACCGTTCTCCTGGCAACCGCCAAACCCAGACTCGTCCATCAGATTGCCAGATGGAGAAGCGTGTTTCGTCACTCCAGAGAACGCGTCTCCACTGCTCTAGAATCCAGTGGCGGCGTGCTTTACACCACTGCATCTGACGCTTTGCATTGCACTTGGTGATGTATGGCTTGGATGCAGCTGCTCGGCCATGGAAACCCATTCCATGAAGCTCTCTACGCACTGTTCTTGAGCTAATCTGAAGGCCACATGAACTTTGGAGGTCTGTAGCGATTGACTCTGCAGAAAGTTGGCGACCTCTGCGCACTATGCGCCTCAGCATCCGCTGACCCCGCTCTGTCATTTTACGTGGTCTACCACTTCGTGGCTGAGTTGCTATCATTCCCAATTGCTTCCACTTTGTTATAATACCACTGACAGTTGACTGTGGAATATTTAGTAGCAAGGAAATTTCACGACTGGACTTGTTGCACAGGTGGCATCCTATCACAGTACCACGCTGGAATTCACTGAGCTCCTGAGAGCGGCCCATTCTTTCACAAATGTTTGTAGAAGCAGTCTGCATGCCTAGGTGCTTCATTTTATACACCTGTGGCCATGGAAGTGATTGGAACACCTGAATTCAATTATTTGGATGGGTGAGCGAATACTTTTGGCAATATAGTGTATACACACACACACACACACAGATATAAATTGCTATAACTGAATTCTATATTAATACATCAACAAAATTCTAATTTGTGTGACACCATACAAATGTACTACTGTAAGTTCTTCCTTGTCTTGACTTGTTTGGAACACCTCCTGCTCTGTATTTTTACATCACTCAATGTTTCTTTGTCACCCTCATTTGTAAATAATATAAAGCTGTCCGGCTCACTGATAAGGTGCATTTTAGAGCAGCACAATAATGGTTAAAATGATAATCATGATTATTTTGCTCAAAATTTTAACACGATTATTAACCAGATTATTCTGTCATTTGAGAACTGTTGCCACTGCTTAGATATAAATTCTAAATGGAAAAACAAAAATACATTAAACAGCAGCTCATGTTGAACAAGGTGTTAAAACAACAAACTAGTAAATTATTCCTTTTGATAAAAATCAAAGTCATGATAAAAGTCATATTTTGCCCATGCTTTACTGCCTATATAAGAATTACTCTGTCAGGTGTTCACACTTGAATCCTATCTACAAGATAAATGTTTTAAATTATTATTATGAATCTTATTACAATATACATTAGTATATATTTTTGTCATAATTTAGCATTGCCATGCGGTCTCAAGCCTTTATTGCGACGTGTGTGTGTGTTGTTGTGTTTAGTTTGAGTCGACAACAGCTTTGTGCAGAAAATGCTCTAATCTCCTCCTGAGTGCACAAAACCCCAGTGCCATGGGGTTACTTTAGATTTGGTAAAAACTTGTAATGGCCTTACATATTTTGAATTATGCAAACGTGCAATTCAAGTAAATCTGAAGCGCTTTAAATACAACGTGGTCAGCACATTTTAGCAACCCGTGCGAACCGGACTCAGAGCACAGCTGTTCTTTGTATAAAACATAATTAGAGCAAGAGATATAATTAATGTGTATCGAGCACAGAACCACAACCGCATTATGAGCCTCATGTGTAATACAAATTAGAGCTGCGCACATACGAGAAAAATGATACTCGTAAACTGTGGCTCCGTATTTCAGAGAACACTCAAAAGTATAACAGTAGTGAACTTCTAAAGAGAGCATGATAGGTCAGCTGAGGAGAAAATTGACTTCAAAAGAGCTTGTGATTTGGTCTATCATCCGTAGACACAACCTATAATGAAATTGAACAATTTGCAACTTTACCTGGCTTATGATTTCTGCTTGGAAGCTCACTAGTACCTTAGACGGTTATGCTCGCGACCGCGATTAAAATAAGTTTAATTGTGCGGCCCTGTGAATTTCCATCATCAGGCCGAACGGTTCTCAGCATGGTGAGTAACGTTAGCAGACTGATCAATTGTCAGTTATTTTCATTCAAATCCTGATTTCGCAGCACCACAATGGAAAAAGAGATTATAACCGTGCCAATGAATGGTATATGCCATCATACCACCCAGCCCTACTTTGGACATTTGGTAAATAACCAAAAGACAACTGCTTGGGTCACTGCACCAAATCTGCACTCTACTTAGACAATAAAGATCTGAGCTGGTAACTGAAAGGTTGTTGGTTCAAACCCCAGGGGTGGTCCATCAACTCCCATCACTGTAGGCTAGCTATGAGCAAGACACTCAGGTGGTCCCAGGGTCTGTGTACTGCAAGTTGTCTGCAAAATGACCTGTTTTTTGTTTGGTCTGGTGGTGTGGTTTGGGCTGTGGTTTGGGGTGTATATATTTAGCAAGAAGATGAGGTTGATGTTATCTGGAATGAGGTTTAACTTTAAACTTGAGTGCTAGACAAGATGCTGTACAACAAACATAAAATAACACATCCCCCTACAATGAAAACAATTAATGAAAATAAAATGTAAAATAATTTAAATACAAATATAGGAAAAAAGAAAATCTCTAATCAACATAATACAAAGCATCACCAGACAGAAAATAAAAACATAATTGTACTAATGGTGAAAACAAGTTATGAATAAGCCTGAGAAAAAAAAAAATGTTTTAAGAGATGATTTAAATGTAGATAGAGTAGGGAATGATCTAATAAAAAGAGGTAGGGTGTTCCAAAGCTTTGGAGCCCGAACTGAAAAGGCCCTATCACCTTTGGTTTTAATCGTGAATTTGGAACAGTCAATAGCAGCTGAGAGGAGGATCTGAGCATTCTCTGAGAAGATCTGAAATATAAGTAGGAGCAAGTCCATTCAGTGCTTTAAATACAAATACTAAAATCTTAAAATCAACTCTGTATTGAACAGGTAACCAATGAAGTGATGCTAACACAGGCGTGATGTGCTCCCTCTTTTTTGTCCCAGTCAAAAAACGGGCTGCGGCATTCTGTACCAGGTGAGGACTGGTTAATTCTGGCATACAGAGCATTACAGTAGTCTAGCCTGGTTGAGATGAATGCGTGAATGACGGTCTCCAAATCATTAAAAGAAAAGTTTTAAGCTTGCGAAGCCCCTGAACTTGAAAAAAACTGGCTCTGACAACAGTGATTTTATTTATAAAGAAACTACAAAACTTCTCACATGACTCTAAACTTGAATCTGGACCAGCTGCACTAGTAGAATTTAAAGTAGAAAACAGAATCTTAGGGCAGTGAGAATTTTTTTAGATGAAATTGGAGAGATAATTTGCCCTTTGCAAAGAAACAGCTTCCTGGAATTGAGACAGAGTATTTTGCAGAAGTTGATATGAAATTTGTAATTTATCCCTTTTCCATTTTCTTTCTGCCCTTCTGCATTCCTTCCTTAAAGCTCGAACGTCATTGTTAAACCAAGGCTGTTTTTCGGTTTAGTTTTCTTGGATTTGAGAGTGCTAACTACTTTTAAAATCGCTGTACAGGAGGTATTAAAGCTCTTTACCAACTCCTCAACATCTAAAAACTGTGCTGTCAGCGCACTACTACCAGTTGGATAAGCTGGAAAGGCATCCATAAAGTGTACGGCAGTATTGGGGTTAATAGACCGGGAGAGGAGTGTAGAAGGCTGATTAACAGGATTTGAACAGGAAATCAAACAGTCATACATAACCGGCCAGTGGTCGGACAAACCAACATCATTTACAATGATGTTTGTAATGGAAAACCCTGATGATAAGACAAGATCCAGTGTATGACCCAACTTGTGTGTAGGACCAGAGATAGATTGAGTGAGATTAAAAAAGTCTAAAAGTTGTACAAAATCTCTTACAAGAGACTTTGAAGGACAACATAGATGTATATTAAAATCGGTAAGAATCAGCAGGCTATCAGAGCTTGGGACCACATAGGATAAAAAGTCTGAAAACTCCTTTAAAAAGTCATAGTTTGATTTCAGCGGTCTGTATATCAGAGCACAAAGCAAAGGACTAGTTAGTTCGACTTTATATAATAACACCTCAAAGCTAGTGTAAACATCAACTGTTAAAAGCCTACATTTAAACAAGTCACCGCAACGCCCCCACCCCGGCTGGAAGTTCTAGGGCAGCTGAAGTAGTTACAGTTGGCAGGGGAGAGTTCAAATAGAGGACTTAGCTCATTTGCTATGAGCCAAGTTTCAGTAATAAATAAAAAGTCCAGGTTGTTTGATGAGAAGAAATAGTGTAGTAAAAAAGTTTTGTTTGTTTTGTAAGTGATGTGCATGAAAGAAAATATGGTCCATTTTAATTTCTTTTTGACCTCATCAAAATCAAAATAGGAGTTTTGTGACTTTTAGTCCATGTCTATTAGTTTTGAAGACTATGTTAGTGTAGTTCTAAAAGTGGACAAAATATCCCTATAGCATTAAAAGTAATTTTAAAAGGGAAATGTTTGGGAAAACAGACCCAAACAAATTTTGTCCAATCCAATCCCCTTTAGAATGTGAATTTCCACTCTCTTCCTTTTACCACCTGCAATGACTATTGAGTAGCAAATCATGGTTTACGGTCATGACATAAATTTAAGCCTCTTGAAACTAAGAAGTTTAATCAAAGTCTTGTTATGTGATTTCATGGGATCTTTAAGGAAGTGGATTTTGGTTTGCACTTACGTGGGATGGAGTCCAGCAGCTCTCTGATAACTGTCTGATGTCCATAATGTGCAGCCAGGATGGCAGGGTGTTCATCACTGGGCTCCTGGGGAACCACAACTCGTGCATCCTTCAGCAAGAACCGTACGCTCTCCACATCACCATTCTGAGTGGCCACATATAAGAGCTCTAGCTACAAAAAACACACATTAACACACAATTTTCATTTTGGGGTCAACTATCCCTATAATGGTTCAATGCTTTGTCAATGCTTTAATAAGTCAATGTTCTCCAGTTTAAAGTTGACAAAATGCACTGAAAATTAACAGTGGAAATCCTGAAAGCAAGGACCTTGCAAAATAAAATGATATTCTGAATATTATGTATGTATAGTATTAACAATATAGTATTTATATTATGTAAATTGGTACACAGGCCTATACTTATTATTAAAATGAATGATTCACAAGGCAGAAAAAACACATGTAGAGGTAAAATGGAGATGAGAGATATATCAGGAATTTAACAGGATGAAGTACACAGTATAAAGTGTTTCTCTTCACCCTCCAGCTGATCTGGTAGTATTATACAAAAAGATTTCTTGCTATTTCTGCCTTTCTTGTCAAAGTTGCTGTAATATGAAGGAGCACCACGGTGTGACGAGGCAAAAATAGATGGCTCCAATGTCATGCACATCCAATGTAAACAGCTTTGTTGATTACAAACAGAAGCGATTGTTTTATTGTGTTGCTCACTTGCAGAAACATGGTATAGCAATGCACTTCCTTGGCTCACTGCGTGCTTGTCAAGAGACCAATGAGCTGCTGAATGCTGCCCACACGAGTGAGAGAGTGAGACGCAGTATTATTATTATTATAATTAAAACTTGTTACTTTTGAGAAATGTATGATTTTTCACGTTTTATATGCATTTTTGGATTTTAGAAATGTTTGAAGGACCCCAGCACCCCTGATATCTCCAGGCGGCACCCTGGTTGGAAAACAATGGTATACTGCACATTTTGGCAAATGTAGCAGGTAAACCATGAAGTCTATGCTTAAAGAAAACTGGCATACAGTAGGTTATACTGTAGTATGGTATGTATTATGTAATTCCGAGCATAGCCTTTCACTTACGAAAATCTAATTTGCTCAAAACTAAAGAGTTTAAATGAGAATGTCCTATTTACAATCAAGCTCACTGCGGCCAGCACACACTTAAATAATATTTTTTCCAATGAACACACTCTCACTCTCTCTCTCTGTGTGCATGCTGGGAGAGTTTGGGTGAGGGTGCTCATGGGGAGAGAGCGATAGATTGTGGTATTTCTGATGTTCTTTCATGTTTCTACTTTTCAAATTGAATAGAAAAGCTGAAAAATAAGTGAAA
Source organism: Myxocyprinus asiaticus (assembly GCF_019703515.2). NCBI lineage: Eukaryota > Metazoa > Chordata > Actinopteri > Cypriniformes > Catostomidae > Myxocyprinus > Myxocyprinus asiaticus. Next base: position 8,610,198 of record NC_059344.1, read on the forward strand.
TAACAGCTTAAAGTTAGTTTTTGAGTTACTAAGAAGTTTTGTGGCAGCCGGGATGGCGTCCCTCCCGGAAGGGGGTGCACCGCCTTTCTCGTTCAGTCACGGCGTCAGGTGTGTGCCTGAACCCGGTGTGACAGTGGAGGATGTACTGATAGCGGTAGGAGAGCAGATTGGATTAGAAAACATCTGCGTTCCAAAGATGGCCGCCGAATGGACTGACTTGCTAAAAACACATTGATAGGAAGAACAATTGTATAATTTAAGTGTTGTTTTATGCATTTTTGAGCAAGATGAGAATAGGAAGAGATTTGTTAATGTTTAATGTTCTGTTATACTGGTATTTAAAAAAAAGCGTCTGTTATACTGGAGTTTTTGTAGTTACCATTATGGTGAAGAATGGCACTTTTGCTTAGGTTGAGGATGGACTTACAGTTACAAGTGATACCAGTAAAGGGAATTCTGATTAATTTCCGCGAACCGGTTCTTTCGGATGGTTCATTTCAATAAATCGGTTCAAAAAAACAATTCAGCGGTTCTTTTACGTCTTCACATAATGACATCACTAGTACGTAATTCTAAAATAAAGCCATATGTGAACACATATTGCTGATTATTACCTTTTTATTCAATTAAGTTATAAAAATAAGGCTGGTTATTGTCATCAGTATTTCATTCTGTGATCCTGATTTTTGAATAGCCTACGACTGACAAATATTGATTACATCTTGTTTAAAGACAGAAATGTGAAGCTTATAATTTTATAAAGGAACACATTAATTCTTCTGTTAAAACACATGTATTATTTGAGCTGTCAAGTTGTTTAAATAATAATTTTTACAGTCATTTTAGGGTTTGTTGACATTACATCATCATGGCAACAAAGGTATAAAACTGGCTATAACTTCGCACAGAAAAGTTTAGTAAGTGATTTTGTCACACTAAAATCATGTTAACATGCATATCCTTTATGTCTTGCTATACTTTTGAAACAGTGAGTATTTTAACGTTCAACAATTGGCCCCCATTCACTTCCATTGTAAGTGCCTCACTGTAACCCAGACTTTTTGCTTCTTTTAAAGAAAAGGAGTGACAAGTCGAAATACATTTTTGTAGTAATCAACATTATGCCACAAATGCTGTCAATAAGTCTTAACTTGTATTGAACCCGGAATATTCCTTTCAATTCCTTTTTTTAAAAAAAGGTTTGACAAACCTAATGTAGTTGAGTTAAAACTACTATAGTACATTAATTTGACCTAATCCAACTAAATTATGTTGGCTCAATGAAACTGACTTGAACTCTGAATAAAAGACATTAAACTTTCTACAATTCAATTCGAGGGTAATTAATTACTTAACATTTTTTAATGTTTTGGAACAGGACCTCCGTTTTCCTCTGCAAATCAAAGTCTATTCATCTAATGAGCATCACATGATCTCACAAGCCGTAAACACGTTTTATTGTAATTTTGTAGGAGGTGGTTGTGTGATGGTAGGTTGATATAATTTTTCCAGTGTTTTAAAAGCAATGAAGCACATTGGACATGGAAGTGTAAACTGAGAACAAGCGTGAATAAAGCTGTGATATTTTAAACTCACGAATATAAATGATAGACAATCTGTATATGCACTAGACCTTCCCTTGGATATTGTATTGCGTATGTGTGCATATGTGACAGGTAGTGACTGAGAGCTTCATTTGAATGCTTTACTGATTAGCTCAGAAAAGCTCAATATGCAGCCTTCTGCTTTTCAATCAACAAGTGAAATTTCAAGAAAATTTTAACTGTTCTTTTCTCACTATAAAAAGTGGTGCAGGCACTTATAGTTTCTCTATCATGGCTAAGAATAAACTTCTTTATTTATAGCTAATAGAATTAGGCCTGTCTCACACATCTCACATTTGCAACAGTGGTGCATACTGTAGGCCTATTTATTTTGACACCTACATAAACAAATTAAAAGCACTCGCACTGCATTTGTTTTTTTCTCCCCAATTTGGAATGTCCAATTCCCAATGCGCACTAAGTCCTCGTGATGGCGTAGTGACTCGCCTCAATCTGGGTGGCGGAGGACGAATCTCAGTTGCCTTCGCATCGGAGACCGTCAATCCACGCATCTTATCACGTGGCTTGTTGAGCGTGTTACCGCAGAGACATAGTGCGTGTGGCGGCTTCACGCTATTCTCCACGGCATCCATGCACAACTCACCACGTGCCCCACCAGAGCGAACCACATTATAGCGACCACAAGGAGTTTACCCCATGTGACTCTACCCTCCCTAGCAACCGGGCCAATTTGGTTGGTTAGGAGACTTAGCTGGAGTCAATCAGCACGCCCTGGATTCAAACTCGCAACTCCAGGGGTGGTAGTCAGCATCTTTACTCGCTGAGCTACCCAGGCCCACTCGCACTGCATTTGCTTAAACCACATTAGTTTGTCTATCATTTAAATCAGTGAGTGTAAAATATCACCGCTTTATTCACACTTGCTCTCAGTTTACACCTCCACGTCCAATGTGTGAAGTGTCCTTATATGTTTTTAAAACACTGGAAAAATTATATCAACCTACTATCACACATCCACCTCCTGTACAAAACTACAATGATATGTGTTTACAGCTTGTGAAAACATGTGAAGCTGATGAGATGAATAGACTTTGATTTGCAGGTATTTCAAATGACATTTTTGTGTTTTTAGCATGTCGCAACATGTTTTGCCTGTACATCTGTCCTGCCCTGGGGTTATGCATCTGCTGTTGGTAGGCTGTATGGCTATAACAATAAAACAAATGAAAGCAGAGGTTCTGTTCCAAATCCTAGTGAGCTACTACACAGGCCGAATTATGACAGTCTGTGATGAAAAAAAAAATAAAGGCAGCTAAAGCATTAATACACGGCTTGTATATTTCTTTGTTCACAATATCGTGATTACAGACAAGGCTAAAGGGCATTACAGCCTGTGGTCAGTGAGCGTGCTGTAATGCTGCACTGTAAATACTGTACCAGGTCTCTAATGAGGTCATAAGTGATTGATGGTGTGACTGTAATGGCTCCTAACTGGCCATCAGTTTACAAACCCACACCTGAGCCTCTGCTTCAGGCTGTCTGCAGATTAAAATTGTCCTGTTCAAACTCAGTTGAAATCAGTTTGTTATTGAGCTTACTGTAGTTAGAAAAAGATCTATGGCAAATATTTCTGTGTCAGTGAGAAAAGTTGAGTTTATGTTTGCAATAAAACACATGGGTAATGTTCAGAATGAAATGCCAGCATACTAGTATGTGAAACATAGTTGCCACATGACCTTATTAGATTGCATATTTAAAGCAGAAATGTGTAATTTTTGCACTGCTGGCACCACCAAACACAGTTACAAAAATAAACACTTTTCAAACAGCCTTCCGTATGTGACCCCCATCTGCTGTTAACTGAACAAACAAATAGTGCCGCACCAAACTCATGCCATTGGCTGAGTCGATGTTGCTGTGTCGGGATGGACAGGCCCCTCAAAAACAAACAGAGGAATTTTAATGTGCCTTATAGGCACAAGAGTTTACAGTTTTTGAAAAAAATTAACCTACATATGGCTTACTTATAGTTGTCTCTGCATATTAAGCTAGGATATGAGAAAGTATTTAGACATCGAAAAAGCTTAAAAGCTTAAAAACGTAATAAAAAACGTCAGCTTTAAATCAGCGTCTTGGAAATAAATATGGCTATTTTGCATTTATTGAATGTAGATGTATTCCGTACAGCGTGCACTGATTGTACAGTATATTGCACATTTTGGCAAATAAATAAATATGATTTGCAGTTTTCATGCTAATCCTCATTTTGCTATGTTTTGCATGTTGAATTCAGCAGGAAATATGCTGAAAATGCACTATAAAGCCAATTTATCAACATGAATATTTGTAATATGCGCTCTTATGGACGGATGGCTCAAGGCTGGTAACTACAAAGTTGCAAGTTGGAGTCCCCCAAGGAGCAGACCAGCAGCCATTATGACTATTGTGTCATTCAGAAAGATACTTAATGCCAGGTTGCTCCAAATTGGCCTAATTGTCCATGTAAAAAGTGTGCTGTAAGTGGCTTTAGATAAAAGTATCTGCCAGGGCTCAACACAGGGGCATCGCCAGGGCAAAACATTCTTATTTTGGTGTAGCCCCGTAGAGGTTGACCGACAGTGGATTTTACCAATACTGATAACTTAGTTGGGCAGTACCTGCCGATAACCGATAAATCAACCGATAGTTTTTAAAATTGACACTGAATGAAAAAATAACACTCAAAGTAAAATAGTACTGAAGTTTATTACAAAAATAAACAGTACTGACTGAACCATGAAAATGATTAAATATATTAATATTAATATATAAACTAATATTCTAATTTTAAAATCAGCTGATTTTTAAATTGATGTTGTTTCCTTAGTCCACAAGAGGGTGCAATAAATACATAAACCATTCAGCACCGTTATATTATTGCACTGAACATTCCTATCCTGGCTGTTAAAAAAGAGCATTTCATTTTCAACTAATGTGCATAAAATAAATAAAAAGTTTTAGTCTGTCCATATTCTCAAATGTTAAGTCAAAAGTAAAATGAGGGGGAAAAGTACTTCAATAGACAGTTCACATGGTGTTACATTTGCACTGATTCCTGGAGAATGTCTGAAGAAGCTGGAGAGTCTGGAGAATAGCATATGATTTATAGACAGTTGGAAGAGTTTTTGGGGTAGACCTGACCTGCTAAGAGAGATGGACTGCATCCCTCCAGGGAAGGTGCCGCTCTCCTCTCTAGTTATTTGGCTCATAGTCTTAATAATGATAGTATTTGACAAACTGGGGCCCAGGTCAGGAAGCAGACAAACTGGTTAATCAGAATGTCTGCTAGCTGCCTTGAGATGTCACACAGGTCACAAACTACAACACATAGAGACTGTATCACCCAGATATCACAGAGACTATGTCTGTTTCCCGAACTACCAAACACAAAACTCTCACTAAATCATTTAGAAAATTTTTTATTAAGGTCAAACTTGGAAAAAAAAAAGAAAAAAAAAAGTAAAAATAATTGAAGATAAACATCAAATAAAGGTTGGGCTATTAAATATTAGATCTCTTTTTACCAAAGCACTAATTGTAAATGAAATTATTACAAATCATAGTTTGGATGCATCTGTTTGACTGAAACCTGGCTTAAACCAGATTAATATATTAGTTTAAATGAATCTACTCTCCCAGGTTATTGTTATTAGCATGAGCCTCGTCTGAAGGGTCGAGGAGTAGGTATTGCTACAATTTACAGTGAAGTTTTTGGTGTTACTCAGAGGATAGGATATAAGTTTAAGTCTTTTGAACTAATAATGCTTAACATGACACTGTCAGATATAAATAAAAACATTTTGCCCTTGCTACAGTATATAGATCACCCAGGCCTTACTCTGGTTTCCTTGGTGAATTTACAAATTTTCTATCAGATCTAGTAGGTAATGTAGATAGAGCTTTAATTGTTGGTGACTTTAACATTCACATAGATAATGAAAATGACACACCGGGATTAGAATTTATCGATATTCTCAACTCTATTGGAGTCAGACAAAATGTGACATGACCAACTCATCGCCATAATCATACGCTAGATTTAATTCTGTCATTTGGAGTAGATATTGATACTATAGAAATTCTACCGCAGAGCGATGACATCTCAGATCATTACCTCGTCTCTTGTTTGTTGCGGTCAGCTAATGTCACTCAATCTACACCACGCTATCATTCAGGTAGTGAACTATTCTTTCGACCACTAAAGACAGCTTCACTAATAATCTTCCAGAATTGTCTCACATACTCAGTAAGCCAAAAAGTCTAGAAGAACTTGTTGTAATAAAGTATAAATACAGTCTTCTCTAGCACTCTTGATAGTGTTGCTCCCCTTCGATTAAAGAAAATTAAAGAAAAAAGCCTCGCACTGTGGTACAATGATCACACTCTTGCACTCAAGAGAGCAGCTCAGAAAATGGAGTGCAAAAATTAGAGGTATTTTGTGGTGCATGGAAAGATAGTGTCTGAAGCTACAGATAGGCACTGAAAGCTGCCAGGTCAGCATATTTTAGCAAACTAAAAGAAAATCACCACAACAGTCCTAGGTGTTTATTCAGTACTGTGGCTAAATTGGTTAGGAATAAAGCATAGACTGAACCAGATATTCCGTCGCACCACGATAGTAATGACTTCATGAATTTTTTTTACCGATAAAACTGAAATAATCAGAAATAAAATTGGAACTATGCTATCAACTGTCACAGCACCTCAGAAAACTTTTGCTCATGAGCAACTTCAATCCTTCGGTGTCATAGGTCATGAAGAGCTAACAAAACTTATTAAAAAAATCAAAAGCCACAACATGTATGTTAGATCCAATACCAACTAAGCTCTTAAAAGAGGTATTCCCAGTAATCTCAGAACCTCTTCTTAATATTATTAACTCCTCGCTATCCTTAGGACATGTCCCAAGAAACTTTAAAATGGCAGTTATCAAACCGCTTATTAAGAAGCCACAGCTTGATCCTAAAGAATTGGATAATTACAGACCGATTTCAAATCTACCATTTGTTTGAAAATACTAGAAAAGGTAGTGTCCTCCCAACTATGTTCCTTTCTACAGAGAAATAGAACATATGAAGAATTTCAGTCAGGATTTAGGCCCGATCACAGTACAGAGACTGCATTTATCAGAGTTACAAATGGCTTGCTCTTATCATCTGATCCCAGCTGCATTTCTCTTCTAGTGCTTTTAGATCTTAGTGCTGCCTTTGACACGATAGATCACTACATTCTCTACATTTTCCAGCCTATCGAATAGGCTGGAAAATTATGTTGGCATTAGTGGACTTGCATTAGCATGGTTTAGGTCCTATTTAGCAGACAGCTACCACTTTGTACGTGTAAACGAGGAATTGTCAAATCAAACAAAAGTTAAATATGGAGTGCCACAGGGATCAATTTTAGGACCTCTGCTTTTTTCCTTATACATACTTCCTCTGGGAGATATTATCAGGAATGATGGAATACATTTCCACTGTTATGCCGACGATACCCAACTTTATAGTGAACTCAAAGACTGGATGGCCAGAAATTTCCTTCTTCTCAACTCCGACAACTCCGGTTTTTGGTCCAATGATTGGACCAAAAACCTAAAAATAAGCAGCTAAAATATAATTTGACTCTCGATGGATGGTTACGTCGTCTTCTACTGCAAAGAACTTAGGTATTATATTTGATATAAATCTGTCCTTTGAAAATCTAATTTCCAAAGTTTGTAGAACAGCATTCTTCCCCCTGAGAAATATTGCTAAATTATGACACATGCTCTCTGTTGCCAATGCCAAAAAACTAATTAATGTGCTCATGACCTCCAGACTAGATTATTGTAATGCATTACTGGGAGGATGTCCAGCAAGTTCAATAAATAAACTTCAATTGGTTCAAAATGCAGCTGCCAGAGTGCTGACTAGAACCAATAAATATGATCATATTAGCCCCATTCTATCATCATTACTTTGGCTACCTGTTAAATTTCAAATTCATTTTAAAATTCTGTTAACTACATACAAAGCTTTGAATGGTCTAGCTCCACAGTACTTAAGGGACCTTCTGACAGACTATATTCCGTCACGTTCATTACGATCACAAAATTCTGGCTTGTTAATAATTCTACGAATATCAAAATCCACAAAAGGAGGTAGATCCTTTTCATACTTGGCTCCTAAACTATGGAATAGTCTCCCTAACACTGTTCAGGATGCAGACATACTCACTCAGTTTAAGTCTAGACTAAAGACTCATCTATTTAGCCAGGCATACACCTAATTTATCCTTCATCTCACAATAAGGCTGCTTTAATTAGGTCTGCCGGAAACGGAAACTTCCATCATGATCTATAACTCTGCATAAATTGAATGGCATCTACGCTAATTTGAATTTTTTTTTTTTTGTTTGTTTCCATGTCTCAACCTTGGGATTCATATCCCAAGGTTACCAGAGCCAGACAGATCCAGCTCTGTTCCTGCTTGGTGTCGGACTTCACTGCTACGTGTCACTTAAAGATGACGACAAACTATAGCCGGTGCCAGCCAGACATCACTTCAGTCTTTTGACTTCAGAGGATGAACTGATGCCAACTCCAACTGTAAGACATGGGATACTTCATATGCCACTGCCTGAACCTTGGATTTAGGATGGACCCCACCGAACCTCACCGAAATGACCTGCAGGTTGAACTGCGATGCACCTCAATCTCTGCCTACATCACCTTTGTTTATTGATGGACTACACTCTTGAAATAGAATACATAAGACTATAATTTATTGCCAACAAAAGTCGTCATCAGCCAATTTACAAAGGACAATGCATCAATGTGAACTTCTGCAGTTAATCCAGGATGGACTTCAAAGACATTAGTCATTAATCTTAAAGACCTTAACGCTTGCTTAATTTACAAATTTAAAACCATGACTTGTGTAACGGGATAAAAAAATTTTTTTAAAAAAAGAACATTTAATTTAAAAAGTTTTGATGTGTGAATTCCATAAAATAAGGTATTTGGTTATATTCTTTGGTGTTTGAGGGCTCCCCTCCTGTGGCTATTTATGGTACTGCAGACATTGTATTTTGTCACTCTTCTCTTAGCGTACCGCAGCAGATTCGAGTATAGCTGCTGTAGGTATGTACGGTTATTCACGCTCTAACTCATTAACAAAATAATTGTGATAATGATATGTTTTAAGTGAATCTTTTCGACGCAGTTGCTTGCGTACATGTATTTGAACAGATATATAATGTATTTAACACTTTAACATGGTTATTGAGATCATTACAAATGTATTGAATTTCCTCGTGTGTCACACGAGCGGGAACGAGTTCATTTCTTGTGGTCATTGTGTCAATGTTTTAACATTCTGACAATTATTGGTATTATGAGTTGAGTGAATGTGTAATTTCTATTTTTCTAGTATGTTATGAATGTCTGCCGTAATCGGTCTTCAGCCAACCTGATTTGTACTTCTTTTTTCTGTCAAAAAGTTATGTTGCTTTTGTGTTCATTTTGTTATAAATGTTGATTAATGGTATTTAGCAATTTATATTGTTTTCCCATTATTGTTTACAATTTATCGTCCTGTACTAGTACACCATGTTATTAATTACAGGTATATTGTTACGGTTTTCATGTACTGTTACTATGTGTTTTATATGAGTAATATGAGTTTGGCTGTACCGCAGCAGATTTGAGTGTAGCCGCTGTAGTATTTTATGAATATCTGCAGTAATCTGTCTTCAGCCAACCTGATTTGTACTTCTTTTTTCTGTCAAAAAGATCAATTTTCAAAGTTGAAAGAACCCCATGTGTGAGTGTGTCTATCCACATCCGTTATACTTGCACTGCACATCAATAACTAATATTGGCATTATATTCATGTTGTTTAGCCAGAGGGGAACTGGCCCCCACAGTGAGCCTGGTTTCTCCCAAGGTTATTTTGCTCCATTAACCAACATCTTATGGAGTTTCGTGTACCTCGCCATAGTCGCCTTCAGCTTGCTCACAGGGGTTCTAAATACAATTATTATTTAATTTCTATACACAATTTACAATCATATTTAATCAAACTACACAATGATTAATCTTTATAGATATTACAGTTTAATTTTTTGTTAATGCACGATTTCCTGTAAAGCTGCTTTGAAACTATGTGTATTGTGAAAAGCGATATACAAATTAAAATGAAGACTTGATTCCTACTACTCCAGACTCAAGCTTCATAATAACAGCGAAATACATTGTATTTTATTCAGTACAATTGTATGTAGGGTAGCAATATTCACAGATAGCAGTAGTATTCGGCTGAACTCGGTGGTGAAGCAGCTCATACTATGAGCCCAGGCCAGGGGCTGTTCAAACAGACGGAACACAACAGACTGGAAACAAATGCGAGGATCTTGAGGCACACATTTCCAAGTTGAACATCTTTCCTGACAAAGCATTTAAACAACTCATTGCTTAACCTGAGACATGCTTATAAGAGACCAAGACGCAACGGCCAAAGACCTCCACCAACTGTAAGGGGCTGGTCACACCGAACACTTTTGCAACCATCCATTTGTTTTTCTATGTAAACACGTGCTAAAGAATGTCTTTGTTTTCCTTTGTTTTTGTTTGTTCAGCGTATCATGCAGGACCGCTGTTTTTTAGATGATGTATCTAATTAAAAAGAACTTTAAAAGCATATTGAGACACCTGTCTTCTGTTAAACTGTATTTGTTGCGCTGTGTCTAGCCTTTTTTAGCAGAAGAATGTGATCGATCTGAAGTCATTGTATTACAGTGAGGATAACAGTTTTTAATTGAAATCAGATGCGTTTCTGATTTGTTTATACGTTTCTCTCTGCTGCATGAAGATATTAATTTGCTTTCTCTAATGAATGCATACACGTGACCAACTGGACATAAACTAATGCCAATAGATGGTAATAGATGGTAACAATCATGATATTTAAACATTTGGGTAGGACATTGTTCTAACCGCTTGAGGTTTGCTTTAATGTTAGCGTCCTCTCAGCCTTGTCGGCAAACATACTGCTCTATTAATGCAGCATCTAGTCAACAAATTAATTACTTTATAATGATATGACAACGTGTACTGTATACATACCTTTTTGTTTATGTTTTAAATCCACATCTGCAGTGTTCCGCTCCATGCAGAGTGTAGTCTCACGTGTCAAAACAAATACCACAAGGCATCAGTGAAGTGATTTTTTTAGCGGCCTCTAGAGGCGAAATCTCATACCATATAATGACAGCGGATCCTTCCCAGCCGCACCAGCACCAGACGCAACGGGGAAAAACTATTGGTATGGATTTCTGATGATAACTGATAGTTCCAGAAATTTGTTATTGGTGCCGATTAATCAGCAAAACCAATATAAAGGTCAATCAATATAGCCCCGAACAGTTTTTCATGTCACACTCATGCGAAAACCAGGCTTCAGGTCTTTCAGATCAACTGCCCAGGTGTTGTGTGGATTTAATTACATTAATCTGGCATTCGGTGCTTCATACCTGCTAAATTCTTCACAATTTTACATCATTAACATTAACAGTGGTATTTTGATATTTATACATTTGTTATATTTAAATAAACTTTTAGGAGGTGTCTTATAGACTTCAAATTTATTACAGTGGCAGTTGTAGTTTAAGCTTCTAAATATGTTTAGGCTACTACCTTTTTATAACAAATACTATAATTTATTATGTGTATTTCTTTTTTTTTTTTTTTAAGAAAGCCTAGCAACCTAACCACTCTAATGAGGATCCATCCATGGTCTTACCTGTGCTAATATTGCATTACACTGTAAATATAAGGGCAAGAATATAATTACATTATGTTGAGCCTGATATGCTAGACAACTCTTTACCTACAATGTGTATACTCATTTACAATTAATAGGCAATCTGAGCAAACATACATCTGGTCTATACTGTGCGTCAATGCCAAGTCGGCAAGATGTCTCTATGCGGCCATTCAGATCAAGCATATCTGGATAAGATTGTAGAATGTTGTTTTGTTGATGTCACGGAAAGCCCATCTGCAACCCCCAAATTCAAAACTTGTTTTGGCGCCACTGCTGCAGACCAGCATACCAGCTTCCAAAACACAACATATGCTGCTCCTCTCAGCAGGGAAGCTTTACAGTGCACCATAATTTCATGTTTATGCATGGAACAATTTTTCAAAGCACTGTTCTACAAAGTCAGCAAACAAACTTACCCCATCTAGTTGACCTCCGCTGTTATTGTCACAGGACAGGCGGATTAGCTCCCGTGCCCTCTGATCCTCGCCATCCTTATAGGCATCCTGGATGTTCTTTAAAGTGGGCAACTGACTCAAGGGAACGCTGCCAATCACCGATTGCTTGGTTCCCATCTCCACAATGCCTGCGATTGGGCATAGCCACCCCAAACAAACACACAAACAAGCAAAATACTGAGTAAACAGGTGTGAAAATTCTCAAGCTCATGCTAAAGCTAAGACGACGCGATGGGAAATGAGCTCTAGATACAGGAGGACATGGAGCAGCTGGGAATCAGGTCAGCCTCATAAAGAATTCACATGCCTCTCCTCCCGGAGTGGAGCGTGTGTATTTTCGGAGCTGTGCTTTGCCACATTCGCCTTTGATGTAAAGAAGACCTGAAGTGAGGTCTGGAAGCTCTGGGGTTACAGGATGAATAGTGATACTTATGATTGTAATACACTGCAGCAGTGATTAACTAAGAATGTATGATTTGCACACATACATATACTCAAACACAGAGATGATAAAGCACCCTAAAAGTAAAAAACAATATTGACCTTATTTACTTGTTCCTTGTCCTATTATGTAATCAAAGTAAATTTTTGTCTTTGAAATATTTAATTAAAATTAATATTAACATTATAACTTGCTCTGCCTCTTAAACAACCTTTTTGGCTGATGTCACGCATCCCTCTTACCACATTCCATTCCTATGTGTAACACTTAATTTTCACAATCCAATTCATTCTTGATGGAAAAAATCAAGTACCACCCTGTTTCACTCAGAAATATGTTGGATTACAGAAGCAGTATTTTGAATGCCGTGTCCATATCCAAAAGAAAACACACACGCAAAAACACATAATGGACACGAAACACAGGGAAAAATCGGTTAATGTGAAAAAAACATTAGTTTTTCTATAAAATACAAATGAAGGTATTTTATAATATCTTAGTAAAGTGACAGTTGATGAGATTAAACAGACAAACGCACTGTCTATCTGCACACATGATGACTACATCAGTTCACCTTAATATACACCCAAAAAATATCCCTATTTTGTCCTCCTCATGTTACTCCAATCCTGTAAAATTCCATGGAACAGAGTATAAATGTGATTTTAGTGCTACGAGCTATTGTGTGGCTTTAGACAACTTGACATACAGTAGCCTACAGTATAAAAGTCACATGGACTATTTTATGCTGCTTTAATTGACATTTTGTTGAACTTCTTTTGTTCCACAAAAGAAAAATCATACAGGTTTGAAATGACATGTGAGTAAAGGGTGAGTAAATAATGACAATATTTATATTTGGTTGAACTATTCTTCTGACAGTCTATTTTAATATTTAGCAACACTTATTACACCTAATAATTCATTGACAATGTTCTGGGAGATAAGAGGCTAGACTAACGTGTGAGGGAGCGTGATGATATCATCAAACCAAGGAGGCAGGGAGGGTCAAATCAATCGTTATCTCCTATTATTCACATTACTCAAGTCGACCCTTTAAATATTATCTGGCAAATGTGGTCATTGGCAGCTGCTGCTCCATTAAGAACAGGTCAGCTCAGATGTAAAAGAGCCAGACTTTCAGGTACTGTAAGTGCCAGTATGCCTGTACACTTTAATAGAAGGGGCCCATATGAATAATTGAGAATGCTTTTTTGATGAGCTGCTGGAGAAAGCCTGAGGGAGGGTAACCATTAGAACAAATCCAGTCTGCATCAATACAGTCTCTGACTCTCGGCTTTGCTCCTGTCCTGCCGGACATTTTCAAGACAATTACAAAATAATAGAATAGAATGTATATAGATATATTTTTTATGTTTTGTTTTATATTTTGTTTCATATATCAAAGAGATGATGCAACAAATATAGAACAGGATTCATTTCTTCCACACTGAAATTTCATGAGACACAACTGGCTGTCAAACACATAGAGCTACACATAGCTACACATAAATTACACATATATATATTTTCTCAGGCACTTTTAATTAGAGTCTAATTAGATGCACAGCTTACAGAATTTCAGCAGTACACTCAAATGACAATAGCAAATCACCTTCTATTTATCGAAGAAGCAACGTGGAAGTAATGTCAAATGTAAATCAAGTTAATTACTGAAACATCAACCACACCATGAGTAAGAAATAGCATGTATAAGAAGTATGTATATGTGCATATGGAATACTGATAATTTACCATTGTCACACAGAAAATCAACATAATATAGAAGTCATTAATATCAATACAGTACTTAATTGTATTGTAATAGACAAAGAAATATATATCCTGTGATAGTAAACTAATGTACAAATATATGAAATAATCTAATTTATAAATGGAAGCGCAAAAAATAAGTGACACTATTACATCTCACACTATTATATCTTGAGTCTCTAAAAATATATATTTTTTGCAATTTTGCCTTTGTTTTCTTTTTTGTTACACTATTCAAAAGAGAAAGGTTGAGGAATACTAGAGGTGTGGGCATTACTTAAAAACAAAACAATGGATGAGGTATGGGGGGTGGAATGAGGTCCCGAGGTATGCATTAAAGTGTTAAGACATCATAGGCACACTCCCGATAAACTAAAATAAAAATGAAACATGATATAAAAATAAAGAATTATATAAATGATTTTCTTCGTTGTACTTATTTAGTGAAAATTTCTTAAACATTAAAATATTAAAATATTTAGTAAACATTTTGCTGATGTTTACTTCAATTAAACATTTTATTTACACATTTTATTTACAATCTACTTGGCAACAATGGCTGTTTGGTTGGAATTATGGTTCTGTTAGTGGTTTCACTTACTAACAGAAAAAAACACCCTTTTAACCATTTCAGAGAAAATATTAATATCCAAGATAAATATCAAATGTCATCAAAAGGATTAAATCTACTGAGATATATTTTTAGTTATATGTCTTAGCCCTAGACATGACAAAGGTAAGCTTTTTAAAAAAAAAATTGTTTTCTCAAAAACCACTTATACACTACTTTAAGATAAACAGTAAATGAAAACGGTCAACTTGTGGGTGATTAAATCAAATTCATCAACAGTTCTTCTCTTTTCCCTTCTTTTTTTAGGTTAACTAACTGTTAGCACAAACACTATGTGCTACAAATACAATGTATCAAGATCATGTGACAAATTAGACAATGTGAGGGACATCAACACAGATGAGGTGACTACACAGATAAGAAAGTAAAAGAAAATAAAGACTACTTTGCTGTTAAAATTCTGTTATCTCTCTTATCAGTTAAGTGAATCAAATCACTGAATTTGAAACTTTAAAATGAAAGAATGATTGAAATATTATTACTTCAGTTTACACAGTTCCCTGCATTACTTGATTTTGACTGGACAATCACAGAATTCTGCAGTCTATTATTTTAGTATAATGACTGCTAAACTGCATAACTGACCATTGTCCCAGGCAATCAGTTTCCTACATAGCTATGCAGTCAATGAAATTATTTCAACTCAAATCAATATTTCATGTACATTTATTTATTATTATTATTATTTTATAAGGAGCAATGTAACAAGCAGGGTAATGTACAGTCTGCTGGTCATTATTGTGACGCTTTATGACTTTCTAACTGTACCGTATCTCTTACCTTAACCCAAGTTGCACTTTAATAATGACCTGAAACATAGGAAAACCTCAACATGCAAACATATTAGCCTTAAATAAAACATACCTTATCATTCTGGAACGATCTATCCAGCAATCATTTTATTACTATCCGTCAGTACAAGGCAATGCTCTCCAGCTCCTATCAGCACAACCCCGGCTCTGTGGCTATAGAAAAATGGCAGCAAGGAATGATGCTCTCACGGAATGAACATTCCTGTCTCTCTATTTGTCTCTCCACCCTCCGTTTTGTCCTTAATGGCAAGGGTAGCTTACACTGCAAACTCTTTCCCCCCTCCACACACATTAAAGAGTGAAACCCAACCCTCCGTGGCCCACTGGTGTGGGTATGTTCCTCCCTAGAGGAGCTCAGATCATGTGTGCTCCTGCTGTTACGGCTTCAGCGAGCTCATGCAGTGCAAAGCCAGATTAGCACACTGGCCTTTTTCTGCAGCATTATACACACTCAATCACAGATAGATACGTGACAAAACAGAGACATGAGGTGTGGAAATGAGCCACACCGCTCTAACACAGTGAGGATATATACACAGAGCATACCAGGATGCATACCAAGTCACTGTTACCAATGGCAACGGTGTTGCTGATGCTGAGCTGTCAGAAAAAGGAAACCCAACACCTACAGCATTAAGACATTTCACCTTTGTGGGGTTAATGATGCTTGATTCATCTGTTTTCTGCCATAATGTAACCCAGTATTAAAAAGATTCACCCAAAAAATGAATATTCTATCATCATTTGCTCACCCTTATGTTGTTCCTCACATGTGTGACTATCTTCTTTTCTTTTGTGTTTACATGTAACACTGAATGCATTAAAACTGAATGCACTATTGTGCCTGATTCATTGGTGCACATTACTCCAAATAAAAAATAAAGTCTTTGTTCTTTGTAATCTTTCATGAAAATGGAATAACTTGCTCTGCCTCTGAAACTGCTTTCTGACATCACAAATCCCTCTTACTTTACAAACCTCTTGCTTCCAACCAATTTGCTCCATATGGTATGTAACATCAAATAACTTTTTCACATTCCAATCAATTTAACAGCCCTGGGAACTTAATATAAAATAAATATTACCCAAAACAGCTTTGTATACTTAAAATGGCCATACTATATAGGTATGTAATTTCATTCTAAAATTAAAAATCTAACATTCCAAACTGAGCATACTGTATGTGAGAGAAAATGATGTATGTGGCTATCAACACCTAACTGAAGATTGGCTGACTTTCAGTTCTTTTTTTCTATATATACCCTGAAGAGTGAGAAGTGCCTCAAACCATAACTGTGCCATAGATGTTGTCTTTCCTTTCAGCAGGGTGATGAGAAACTTTCATTATAAATGCTGTTTCTTACATGGCATGACCAACAAATATATCATAACATTGTTGAAGAGTTATCAGTGAGTTCTGTGTTGATGATAGAGTGTCGCTCAGAGAGAAATATAAACCTTAATTCATAGAGCAGTATGATTTTGAACAATGACTGGTTCAAAAACTGGTCCACTATACAGCTGGCAATGTTCCACTTGTAAATCAATGAGGAAGTTGCTCTGAAATAAGCAAACCTTCAGTGATTATTAAAAAAAAAGTTTAGGGTTTATTTGGAGGGGTTGTTATGATATTTTGTGGAACTGTGAAAAGGAATGTTCCTGAGATCTTCCAAATTTGATAATTTTACAAACCTAATCATTTTCTGGTAGATTAGTGCAAGAGGAAATGTTTCTCACCATTGCTGCTGGTACTGCCTCCTGGGTCAGATGTCTCTCCAACATTCCAGTACGACATGTTACAGGGTGAACTTCAACGTGTCATTTGAAAGACATCATCATTGAAGAAATGCGACATGTCCCCAGAGGAATAGATGCTGAGACTCCATCCATCCGTTTGTCTTAAAAATAAAGTGTGCACATTCAACATAAGCTGGGTACAGGTGCAGGACACAATTTGACAAAATGAGAAAAAAGCTGAAAAAAATAAATAAAAAATAAGTAAATCTGCACACTGATATGATATTAATGCTTAAAATGTACTTGAACTAAAATGTTTGGCCTCCAAGTCTTCATCAGGCAAAACCTCAATGTGAAATGAACTCCAGTTTGACATAGGCTAATCAGATTACCCACAGCAAGTCACGTACAGTAATAACACAAATATAAGAAATGGGGTCATACATTCAAATTAATACGTATTTCAATTCATACCAGAAAAAAGCCACATTTTATTTAAAATATTCACAGATACACATACAAGACAAAAACTGAATTTAAAAAAAAAAAAAAAAGACGACGACATTTTGGAAATACACAAAAGATGAAAAAATAATGAAAATATTTTTTAATGAAAAATGAAACATTAATATCAGTGTTTGGATATTTACTATTTTTCCTCATTCTAGGAAAATAAAAATAAAACCCCAGACTCATTTGACATTTTTTTTTTTTAGTTAAACTAGAGATACACATTGATAAAAGATACATTGTATCTTAACACTTGTTGATTTTGATATCAATGTCAACATCAAATCAAATTTTACTATACGGAATATTTACTTTCTTAATGCGCATTTCTGGATTTACTTTGCACAAATCATTGGTGCATGTTATTCCAAAGGAAAAAAAGTGTCCGTTTCAATTTCAGTATGAAGCGCTTCAGTCCTGCCCTATATTTTCAAATTGAATATCCTGTTTCACTTGGAAATACATCAGTTTACAGAACTGAAATGGGTTGCAAATGGCGTTTCATGTTGACTTTAATAAAATACAACAAGGAAACAGCAATAAAATGACATCTGGCACTTTCTCATGTATTATAGTTCCTTGATCATTCACCACAACCAACCAGCTTTTTATAGAACTGTCTAATCTAAAGGAAGTCTGCTGGTCTCTTGCTTTCGATTTATAAAAATGTATCCTTGCACTTAACTCATTCTGTACCAACTGACCCTTTAGCCAAACATGCAACTCACCACGAGAGACCCTTTTCCATTACTGAAGTGTTGTGCCAACTAAAGACATGACTAATTTTTTTCTTGGCCTGAGGTCACTGCTCACCATGTTAGAAACAAAACAGGCTTCTTTTTTAAGTTAAAGTAGGCTACATACACTGAATTTTAATGAGCAACACTGGTATGGCCATGCATTGCATATCTTCATCAGCAGTAAGTGACAGCAGAAGGTAAACCCACGTTTTAAAAGATACATCCAAGTTCCCAAATTAAAGCTGATTAACAAGTAATTGTGCTACTACATAATATTGTTTGAATATGGGATATAATGAAAATCATATGGCCTATTATTAAAAGTGTAATTTGATTAACTGCACTTAGATGTTTTCACTGAATCACGTATGAATGACAAAAATAAATAAAGAAATCGCAGATCATGACTCATACACTAACAAAAATATGGTGCTTTGGAGAACCATGTACGCACCACAGTACATGAATGTCCCATGTTATTGATCAAAGTAGTACCATGATATTACCATCATTGTAGCATGCATCACCACAGTGCATTTGCAAGGGAATAAACCCAATCGTAATATTTGATAAGGCAAAATGATCGATAAAAAAGTACAATAAATAATCGAAAATAAATAGTTGATGAAATTACAACATATAAATCATGTGAGACAATTTGCCTGAACTGACATTTATGAAAAACAATCTTGTCCTAAGAACACAGTTTAACCTTTTGGGTAAAATCTACCCTCATTAGTTGACACTTGCCTGAATGTATGCCATCGTGTTTCCATTGTGTTTACCCAAAAGCAACAGCAAAAATATGACAATACTAAAACTGTAGTTTGAAGGACAGAATTTACAATTAATAAGCTTATTCCAAGACGGATTTGAACTAGGTCTTTGAAACTAAAATACAAAACCACTGCTAAAAAACACCATTTGTGTAACAGTTATTTTGACTCAAAACTAGTAGTAGTCCTTGTGACAACTTAACCATGTGACAACTAGCCCCGGTCTCAACTTTTTGTCTGTATGATACAATCGCCTTAAGATCTTAAGAAAACCCCACATATACTGCAGACGACGCAGCCAGTTTCGAACACTTTATTATAATAAACACAGCTGTGAACACTGCAAGTGCATGATTAATGGGAGCTTTCTGGATTCGCTGCGGCGCGTTGCAAGCAATGTTACTGAGATGACTATTGTATGCGAACACTAGATAGCTTAGTGTACTTACCATCTGGTTGAACATATGTCGTCTAAAATATAACCGTGACCCTTCGGATGCTTTCTGTTTGATCCTTATGATCGACGCACACGGATCACAGCTGCCAGATCTCCACTTCCTGGTCTGAGAAAGCCAACTTTCCCGAAGAGTTCAAGTATCTGTCTGCTGCTCAAGTCACACACACACACACACACACACACACACACACACACACACACACACACACACACACACACACACACACACACACACAATTTCCATACTATGACCGCTCATTATTTTACACAAAACCCTTATTTGGGAGATAAGCCTTTTAAATTGTAGGACCTCTTCAATGTTAGTTTTCAGCACGTGCATTACAATACAGTTGGCTACAGGGTGACTATATTGTGGCTATCCAAACAGAGGACACTGTCTTTTTTATAACATAAAATAAAAGCCATTAAAATCTTTTGTACTTTCCTGAAGCTCATATTTTATTACAAACTCTCCTTTTGTGACGTTTTGTGCTTGTCACATAATATTTTCTGGGGATAGTATGTGAATACAATAAACAAACATTATTTAGCCTATTTTTATGATTTAAGCATTTCAAATTTCATAACAAAATACTTGAAATTGAAATGCATAAATATGAAATCCACAAAAGACGCTGTCCGCACACTGGATGACAAACAAACTGAAAAAAGTCTTTCAAAAATACATTTATTATTATTATTTAACATGTATAGTGAAAAAAACAGTTTAGTTTGAGTTAAAAACAGACCAGCAAGCAAATATTTTAGCTTTGTTCGCTGGTCTGTTTTTAACTCACACTGCACTTTTTCACTATGCAAGTTTAAAAAATATATATATATATATATATATATATATATATATATATATATATATATATATATATTTGATATAATTATATCTGGGGATGCCACATCGTGCCTGAGAGAGGAGATCCCTCCATAGTGGTATTTCCCATGGCATCCCACAGCATCTCTATAATTTCCAGAAACCATGGCTGGTTGGGCCATTTCGGCATCGTTTCCTTGTCCTCTGGGACTTTGCATATGCTGTCACCATAAACCCCAATGCTTTTTGAAACAGCTTCTGTGGAAGTGTTCTCCCCAGTTTGAACTGAGACAGACACTGCAGAATGGCCTGAACCCGCTTGCTCGTGAGGTGCGCGTGCCCGCTCGTGGAGTCGAGGCGGACTCCCAAAAAGGAGATTTGTTGGCTGGGGGAGAGCGTGCTCTTCACCCAGTTCACATTGAGGTCCAAACTGTTTAGATGTTGAAGCAGTAAGTCTCTGTGCTGACATAACAGAGTCTCTGATTGTGCCAGTAACAGCCAATCGTCGAGGTAGTTCAAGATGTGCAAGCCGCTCAGTTTCAGTGGGGCGAGAACCACATCAGTGCACTTTGTGAATGTGCGAGGAGCCAGAGACAGTCCGAAAGAAAGGACTTTGAATTGATACGCTGTTCCCTCAAATGTGAATCTCAAAAACATCCTGTGATGTCATACAATTTGGATGTGAAAGTACACATCCTTAGGTCTATCGATGCAAACCAATCGTGTGGGCGTACATGCGATAAGATCCGTTTCTGAGTAATCATTTTGGACGAGTGCACGATTCAAATGTCTCAGATCCAGGATCGGCCAGGAGACTGTGTATTTCGGCTCGTAACACTGGCGCGTCTTCGGACGAAACCGTGGACAGAACATCGTTGAAACAGGGTGGCCGGCATGCAAATTGGATTGTATAACCATGTTTGATCATTTTTTGCACCCATTCTGAAATACCCGTTAGGGCTTGTCACGCATCTGCATAACGGGACAGAGGGCAATTTGGTCTGCTCACCATATAATGCGTTGCTCACCA
This sequence comes from Myxocyprinus asiaticus, assembly GCF_019703515.2. NCBI lineage: Eukaryota > Metazoa > Chordata > Actinopteri > Cypriniformes > Catostomidae > Myxocyprinus > Myxocyprinus asiaticus. The sequence continues at coordinate 8,631,791 of NC_059344.1, forward strand.
TAGGGAAGCGGTTGCGCATAATGTGTGGGCTTTGAAGAGGAAAAGGCTCTTTATTGAGAATGTGTGAGCATCTCGTGCATTTGAAACTAGTGCTGTGTTCTTTTTTGCATTTATTGCATTTTTTATTGCATTTATTTGAGTGCAAGACACAGAAACAACATTTTGAACAACAATATTCTTTTCCTGACGAACAGCAGTGGGGAGATGGGAAACAGTGTTTTGTGTCTCCAATCGAGCCTTCTTTGGAGCAGACCCGGTGGGAACTGTGGGCTCTGTTTATCCACTTCAAAGGGCTGTGCCCACCTGGAGCACTTTTGCTGGGGGGGGGTTGTTCTGCTGGCACAAGGTGGGCATTGATACGGCTGCTTCCGTTTGGGCCACGGCTTGTGTGGCCTCACCGGTGGCTCGGCAGCGGCAGGTGCCAGCACTGAGGCAGCAGATATGGGGCTTTTAGTCGGCGCTGGCTCGAAACAGGGAGGGTGAACCAGCTGTGATGTACTCCGTTTTGACATAAAGTGTTTCATAACCTGTGATTGCTGCTGATTCACAACGTAATGCTCAGCAAACTTATTCACAGAGCCGCCAAAGAGGCCAGCTGGAGTCACTGGAGCATCCAACAGAGTGGCTTTTTCCTTATCACTCATTTCTGTGAAGGTCAGCCATATATGTCGATCTAGAATTACCAGGTTGCCCATGGACTTACTGATGGCCTGCGCAGTAAATTTCGTGGCATGCAGTCCAAAGTCTTTAGTGGTGCGGAGCTCTTTGAATGTCTTTGGATCGAAGCCTTGCTTGTCCATTTGCTTGAGGAGCTTGGCTTGAAATACCTGGAGCACCGCCACCACACTGATCCATCTTGTCCTGCCATTGAGTATGCTTTTCCAGCCAGTGCAGACGTTTGTCGACATGGCTTGGGAGGATGTATGGGGCATGATTTCCCTGTTACTCGCTGGGCAAAGGTTTGCCGCTACCAACTCCTCCACAGGGGGTAGTTTGGCATAACTGTTCTCTTCCCTGTGATCCACATTAGAGAGTATGGCATCACTGTGTGAGTGTGCTGAGAAGGTGTGCCAGGACTGTTCGTCATGAACTTCGGGGGAAGAATGTGGAAGATTTGCAGAACATGGCCACTTGACAGCGTCCGGACTGCAGGAACCATTCATCGAGGCGAGACTGTTCAGGTTCCTCTGGGGGAGATCACTCGAGGTTAAGCTCTTCGACCACCCTTGTAAGGATGCGGAGCATCTCCCTGTCAGTGGCGCATGCACGCTCCTCACCCTCGCTGGGGGGAGGGGCGGCAGCACCATCCACTGACCACTCGCCTGATAAAGCAAGAGACATGACATCATCATTACCATCCCCAGCATCAGAACCGCTGAACGACACTAGGCTGCACGCTCTTTCAGAGGGCCGGAGTTCATCTCGGACATAACGTATCGGCAAAGACGCGTCACATGGAGATTGAGGGGCTCACAGGACATGTGCTGGCATGAGGACCACCTCAAATTCCTCCTGCTCGACCTCGTGGCCCCGCCATGCCTCCTCGTGTGAATCCTCGGGTATCACAGAAGAGGCAGTTGGGAGGGCACGTGAGGCTGAATCGTCCCTCAGAATGAGGGCAATTCACGAGCGAAGCGTCTTGAGACTCATGCCCTTGCAGTGAGGGCAGTCTGTCTCCATGAGAGCTTACTCTGCGTGGGCGTGGTCCAGACAGTGAATGCAGCTCTCATGCTGATCTGACGACGGGATGTGCCTCTCGCACATGGAACACTTACGGAATAACATCTTTAAAAAGACGCGAACACATAAGTGACTCTTATATATATATTTAAATAAATATATATTTATATTTCACACAATATACAATATGCAATTGCTTTGTAAGGCTACACAACACCTGCCGAAGTGCTGCGGGGAATCAGGATGCTAAGGCCCATTCACCAGTGAAGCATCAAGCGGCGAGGCGGAGTGATGTTCACCGGAGCACTGCAGGGGAGCGGAGAGTCTTTTTGTAGCCATGAAGAATCTGCCCGCCGACTCGTGTATATCAACGGCGAAGGGTAGATGGCTTCTAGACAAGAGATTATCGCTGTCTAGAAGGAAGAAATTCTGAGGAAATGGTGTTTGTGCACCTGCTTTTATAGCGGACAGTTTTGTGCCAAAACAAGTGGGGCTCAAACACCATAGCCAATATTAGAATATTGGCATTACTGTAGAGAGGTTTCAACTAGGTAGTGTAAGAAAGCACTCCCCATATGTGTTAATAAACGCAATGTCAAGTGTTCTGAGTCATAAGGAATGTTATTTATTCCTATTGATGAGTGATCAGTCAAGTGACACCCGATCACGGAACTGAGCGCCCATGAGCAAAGATGGCAGCCTCCATTTCGCTAGCTTTGAGCACAGTCATAGAGATGAATAGGGATGCTAACAGATTGCTCTCTCCAGATATTTTATAGCTCCATGAATCCTTTCCCTAACCCTAACTGTGAGATTTTTCCAAACTGCTTTTCTGCGCCCTTGAAGGGCACTGCGGGAAAGGGTGCCACTTGAAAGTTTGTTCCAAACAAAAGTAAGGAAACATTTTAGTTTTTTTTCATGAAGAGCCCTTTTACAAGACTATTTGTGAAGGGTACATTCATCCAGTACTTTCATGCTCCCTTTAGAGCGCTCACATGAAGAGATCTGTTCTTCAAAGGGAGTAGGGCATAAGTATGATCACTTTCAAATGGAATTTACCTTGTCTATGGAGGTGTTGCCTGTTTGAGTAACCCCGCCCCTTCTGAAGAAACCACGCCCTATTTTGGAGATCCCACCCCCATTTGGAGATCTCCAGACAGCAGCTATACCTACTTGGTAGAGCGAGAGAGGCCCTGTCCCAATACCCCACTTGCTGTTTAGGTCTTGCCTACTTACCCACTTGTCTTACGTATTTCCGGTGTTTGGCCACTAGTGTGCAAGTAAACGTGAAGGCTGCAAGTGAATGATTTAGATTGCATGTTGGGCAGGGTTGGGAGGGTTACTTTTTAAATGTATTCCACTACAGAATACATGCTGTAAAATGTAATTTGTAACGTATTCCGTTAGATTACTCAAGGTTAGTAATGTATTCTAAATACTTTGGATTACTTCTTCAGCACTGGTAGATTTGTTCAATTGTTTTGACTATAAAAACTCTGCCAGTACAGTAAAACAAAATACCCATGTTAAAAATACATTCTCTGAAAAACCTAAATATCTTATGCAGTGTTGTTTCTAAAACAAGATAAATCAAATTTATCTTGTTTTAAGGATTTTTAGATATTTTTATAGGAAAAGAATACAAAAATTATTATCAAGAATAACATTTTTGCCCTAATATCAAAGGTCTTATTAGAAAAAATTAATTATGATCCAACGTGAATTTTCTTGATAAAAAAATATGACCGTGCCTGGTAGCATGTGCATGTAAAATGGCTAGAAATAGCATTTTAGCTTAGCGCAAAGCTGACAATTTACACACGGTTTATTTCTATTTCTTCTGCTCCAAACTAAATCTAAATACTTTTTGAATGTAACTGTATTCTAAATACCAATGATTTAAATTGTAACTGTAGTGGAATACAGTTACTTATATTTTGTATTTTAAATACATATTCCCATTACATGTATTCCGTTACTCCACAACCCTGATGTTGGGACACTCGTAGACTTAACGATGTTGGTGCTGGATGTAACAGCTGTTTTTGTCTTTTCACTCAGCTGAAGAGACTGTTTCTGGGAGCTGTGCCTGTTCTAGCCTACTTAAAACAATAAATAACTGAACATTTTACCCATCTTTTCATTCATTAATACACTACCGTTTTGTTGGAAGTGTATTGTGCTGTAGGAAATATGTAAGTACATTTTTATAATGATTTTATTGTGTGAAAATAACTGTAAAAGTTAATTTTACTTATTTTGATTTTCAATACTTTGCACATTAAAAAAATTGTTACTGTAAAATTGCATAGTCCATAATTGCTGTAAAAAATTAAATGTAAGCAATTTCGTTCTACTTTGTTTCTCAATACACTGCATAAAACTTAATTAAAAAAAATAACAACTTTATTCTATAAACTTGTGTAATACATTAATAGCTACTAATACAATCCATTTAAATGATATGCTTTGGCTTGTCATTTATATAGGACAACCAAAGACTGCTTTACACAACTTGTCAGTATGGTTTCATACAACATATATAAAAATTATTAAAACGTACATTTTAAATAAAGATTAGAAAGAAACCGTGGTAGCAGTTAATACATTTTAAATTTTAAAACAACATCTACTAGACGGTATATGCTATGCCACGCTGGCTAATAAATTACTAAAATCACCAGCAGTATTAGGCAAGAACAAACAAAATAAGGTGATTATTGGGCGAGAAGGATAACAAAGAGGTATATAAACATAATATTTTGTAATTATGATGCTGCTGCTGCTAAGTCATCCCAAACACGTTTTATAATGTTGAATATATTCATTTATACTCAAATAAATATATGCTTCACTTACGTTTCACTATCTGATTATAATAAATAACTTATGTTGAAAAGCTTTCATCGACGTTATCATGACAAAATTACACCTATCACTCAGGTAGGCGGGGTGTGGCTCCTGATCTTGATGAACTCTGGGATACACTTAGCCTGAAAGACCGCTCTTATAGTCGCTCTAGTGTGGATTTAGTGTAGGTGAAGTGCACTGAGTTTTGGCATGTTTAGACATGGGACAGTCTTGAATACTTACTTCCAGTCGCGTGCACGCGCATTCAAGTTGCCAAAACCGCAAGTGTGGGTATAGAGCGCAACAGTCTGGTTCCGGAAGTAAAAATCTTATTCATTTATCCGATAGGCGAATTGATTTTCAAAGATAACTTATAAACTTTTTAAAAACAGACCTACCACGAGCTCCGAGGTTGATCATCAACGGTATATGCTTCCGTTGAAGCTATCCGTCTGCGTTATCTTAACTTCATTGATTAAAAATCGTGTTTGATGGCGGAATTCATGTTAAACAACTACATTACCCATGGTACAGCAGAGAAAAATCCACACACCAGAGAACCGCGTCCAACGAAAACTGTGAAACGTGACTCGGAGCGACCGCGCGCTCCCATGACGCACTCAATGACGTAATCGAGTTGATCTCCCTTCACACTTAACTACTTATATATTTGTACATATCGGGATATTTTGCAATAAACGTAAAATAGATTGTTTTATACTTATAATCAACAACATAAAATCGATAGTTTGATATATCCCCATTGTTTTTTATTCAATGGCATCATTCGCAATGCTTCATGGGATTGTAGTCTGTGCCCTCATGAAACATAAGTATGCATCCTTGTACCTTTGTCTTTATATCCGATTTTCAAATACATTTTTTGCCTCAAAACAAAGTTCGTGATGTTGTGATTCACCTCAGAGCTGTTGGTTTGTTTCATGGCTCACAACTCTTTTATGAAGGATTTTATTAAAAGTATTTGAAGAAATGAATGGGGGAAATACTTCAGGAACCCAGAGGGCTGAAAAAGTGGGGAGAATATGTAAAAAATTGGCTCGTTTGAGATGAGCAAGTTCTGCGCAGAACCAACCACCGGTGATAACCGGCAGATGCATGCCGGTTAGAAATCTGTCCAACTTGCTCTTATGTCATAACGACATATGTCAAAAAATAGGTGTGTTCGACTTCATGCAGCGCTGCGCAGACCGATCGGCGCTGGACTTAAAGCAGTGCATGTCGGTTAGAAACTTTGTCCGACTTGAACGTCTGCATTATGTATGCCATCAAAATACCGAGAGCGATTCAAGAGCAGCCGGCTAGTACAGTAGCTGCAGTTGCTCCTCTTTTCTCTCTCTCTCTCTCTCTCATTCCAATATATATATATATATATATATATATATATATATATATATATATATATATATATATATATATATATATATATATATAATTTGTATTATTAAATGCTGGGCACAGAATACAAACATAGCATTTCAAAGTTTTACTTTGAACTCTTTAGCAACTAACATTGTATATGCAGATGTTTTGTTATCTATACAGTTAAGAGAGTTCATAAACATAAAGCGAGAGTAAACATGAGTTCATCAACTAGTGTGATACGAGAAGTGAGAACTGTCCGACTTGACTGCTCTTATTTCACTCCTCCCCTGACTGCACCCGTCTACTCTCGTCTACTTTCAAGGCAAGGCGTTTGGCACCTCAAACGAGCCTATTGATTTGAGTGCGCGCTCTGTCGCTCCCATTCAGAGTAATCATCACGTAAGGGCACATTAACACGTGAAAACTGATGCGCAGTATCAAATAGGCCTACACCGAATATATGATAAACCTGTCCTAACTGTAGAGAGCACATCAGTATGAAGACAAAGCCAAACGATTTTTTCAGGTGAAAAAGAGGACATGTCTGGGGGAAAGAGGACGTATAGCCTATTTGTGAGAACATTTGCACACATTTGGCCCTCACAAGTAGCCTATAGTTAAACCCACACACACACACACACAATGTATGATAAACTAGCTATCTAAGGCAATACCATAGACTTCTATTAGACATAAAGCTCATTATAAATAGTAGGCTACTGATTAACCCAAAACCAAAAAAAAAAGTGTTTGTTTAAATTAAAAACACATTATTTAAATACATTATTTACATTAAAACAAATTTACTTTAACTTTGCAAATGTCCCCAAAGGGAGTTTTGTCAGATTTACCTTACTTGTAAATTGGAATTGCTGGAAATGAAATGTATAACAAAATACAAAGGCTATATTATGCTTTTATTCACTAAAATATTGGCAATATTAATTAAGCCTATATTATATAAAATGGCAATTTCTATTGTCCCTTCAATATCTGAATCAGACCTTTGAATGAGTTTGCTCGATAGCAACAAAATCAAAAGTTGGCCCTGAGTTGTCACTTATTTCCTATGTTGAGAAACCACAACAGTTCATTCACAATATTTTTTTATTATTGATTCATTGATTCAGTTTCAGCTTTTTATTCTTTAAATCAAAAGCTATTTAACAAGATAAAGTAAACCATATTTTTTAAGTAATTACATCAAATCACCCGTGTCATATGATGTGTATGTACATTTAGAGTTTAAAGAAAAAAAATCTCACTGAAGGCATAGTTTTTAAATGCTAAATACAAGAACATATGCAGGACAACACGCTCTCCATATACAGAGCAGAGAATGATTCATCTGTCACTGCGATTTGACAGCAACACAATGCTCCTGTTTCAACAGTCACATATCGTGAGGAAACATAGCAGAGAACCATAAAACTTGGAAATCACTTGGATTGATGAACATCCAATCAAAAAGATTAACGTTAGTGCACTTCTACAAGTTGACAAAATGAACTTTTAGCAGATATACACTTTTACACTTTTTTTGGGAAAGCAGGGCGAAAATATTGCTGACTCATCTTGCACCGCACAGATTTTTGTCCAATTAAATGCTCTCTAGAAGAATGGAATTATATGAGAATAAAGGAATTATTTCTTAAAAACTTACTGTTTCAAACCAGAAGTGATGTTCAAGGTGTCTTTAATTGTTGGTTGCTGCTTCTGCATCCTAAGATTTGTTTGAAAACTATTTTTTTTTTTAAAGAGCAACCATAATCTTGATATTTCATTCATATGACAAGTCTCTGTCTTTTACTACACAAACATTAGCTTTACTGTAGCTTTCTCTCTATGCTTCCTCATTTTGGAGGAAGTTAGTCTAGATTATTGATGTGTTCAGTTATTCTTTGTGAAACTAAAACTAGCCACAACCATTCCTTTCACAATCAAGTTTGTCGCATTTATGGATGAATGTGTGTCGCTAATGTGCTAAAGCAATTAATGTCAAAGTACTATACAGTCATCAAAACCAAATGCAGGTCTTTAGAGTTTATTCCCTCATTATGAGAGTAGGATAATACCACTCACAACATATAGAGTTTATTTTACAGATATAAGTCTATCCTTACAGATAAAAGATTATCCTTGGATTTTGTTATAGCTGCCATAACAGGAGACCTTTAAACCTCAAGAAAAATGTAACCACCAAAAAAAAAAATAAAGCAAAGCCTTATGGATGTATGATTATGATATATATATGATCGTATCTAAAAGTAAATGTGAATCTAAAGCAATACAATTGTATTTTATTAAAACTGTGTAAAATTGTATGTGCTTGGAAAAACATGGGTGTATATATACTATATATACAGTATATACATACTCATATATATATATATATATATAGTGACAAGGAGGAGGGCGTGGCCAGGCTGTGATGCTGCACGGCCGGCGCTGAATCAGCTGATCAGCAGGAGAGCGAGATAAAATGGAGCCAAAGGCGCCAGTTCGAGAGAGACGCACACGGTTGCATTGCATGTGTGTCTGTGTTTTGTTAAGTTAAGTTTGACATTAAACTTTATGTTTACTGTTCAGCCGGTTCCCGCCTCCTCCTTGCCCATCCTTAAACTGTTACAGTGGTGCTGAAACCTGGGAAAGGAGGAGGGTTGCGCTGTCGCGGAGTCCTCGCTGCTGCCATCCGCCAGGGGAGCAGCCGCGGCCGTCTGCCTGGGGACAGAGGGGACGCTGCCGGCCGCAGAAAGCTGGAGGAACCGCTGCCGCCCGCTGGAGAAGGGGTGGAGAGATTCCGTCCGCCAGTGGCTGAAGGGCTCGCTGCTGTCTGCCGGGGGAGGAGCGAGCTGGTGTCTGCCAGAGGGCAGAGGAGTGGTTGAGGACTGGGCGACAGCATGTCCGGGAGCCGGCGAGCAAGTTCTTCTCTCTCTCTCTCTGTGTCTCCACTCACCCTTTCCCTCTCCCCACGCCTCCTCTTGTCTGTCCCCCAGGTTCACAGGAGGCGGGGTGGACCACTGGCTGATGGCATGGCCGGAAGGGCAGCGTCTCCCCTCCAGAGATGGGGGGGTGTGTGTGGAGTTAGTCAGACCGGTGGCGCCCCGGCCTGAATTGTGCAGGGGAGGAGTGTGACGTGGAGGAGGGTGTGGCTGGGCCGTGATGGAGAGCGAGATAAAGGGGAGCAGGAGGCGCCGATTTGAGAGAGAGAGAGGCACACTGACGTGTTGCATGTGTGTCTGTGTTTGTTTATGTTTGTTTTAAGTTAAATTTGACATTAAAACTTTGTTTACTGTTAAGCTGGTTCCTGCCTCCTCCTTGCCCATCCTTAAACTGTTAAATATATATATATATATATATATATATATAAAATGTACATATTAGGAAATATTGAGAGATAATGCATGACTTTGCTTGATTTTAAAACATCAACATTACATTCTTTTAATCTGTACAAAACATCTATATAAAATAAACAGGGAATGGTAGAAAAAGGGTTAAGGGGAAAATGATAAATAATTTTGTCAAATTTTTTCATCCCTTGATTGACAGCTGTAGTTATGAACCCAAAGCAGTCTTTTCATAGGTCGTGGTTGGGGTCCACAGAGAGGGGCTGACCTCAGACCAGTAATGTCACAGTCTCAGCTGCTCGGTGAGTTTAATAGTGATGGCTTTGACCTCTGTATACTCCGCCAATGCATACTCACCCCTGCAAAATACAAACACACAATACTGTCTGTCTGAAATGAAAGAATATTTGCATGTATAATCCTGATCCTGACAGAAAATGCAAATGGATATGCAGAAACTCACGGGACAGGTTACAAACATAAAGGAATAGTTCACTCAAAAATGAAAATTCAGTCATCATTTACTCAACCTCATGTATTTTCAAATCCATATGGTTTTATTTTTTGCAGTGGAACACAAAAAGATATTTTTAAACAAATTTCACACAGCTCTCTGTAACCAAACACAATGTGGCAATCCAAACATGCAGAATGGGGAATGGGGTTTAGAACAAAACTAGGTTACAAAATAATGACAGAACTGTCATTTTTGTGTGAAATATTCAACTTTTCAAGTCTGGATGAACTTTCAACATCAGTGTAATCTAATGCTCATAATGCAGCACTCACAGCTCTCGTCCATTTCCTGACATCTTGTAGCCTCCGAATGGAGCTTGAGCATGTAAGGCATTGTAGCAGTTCACCCTGGAGAGGAGAACAGAAAAAGTGGTGATCTTTGACCTCATCTGAAAAAACAAAAAACAAAAAACAAAAAAACTTTGCTCTAACATCATTGCTTCCTGACACCTCATAGGTAAATTAAAACATAATTTGGATCTAATCATCATAATGAAATTTAACAGAGACTTTGTGACATTATACGAAAAAAAAAATTCAGATGAGGAGCAAGTTATTACAATTTGATCAAAGAATATAAAGACAAACATTTTTGTAAATAATGTGCACTGATGAATCATGCACAATAAGACCAGAAACATGCATTTAGAAGGTAAATAGGGTCAATTTTGATTTCATCTTGACTTAAATAAATGGAGTTTCATAACAAAGTTCGGGAGGAGCATGTTCATTTATTCCGAACAATCACATCGCCAGAGAAAGCGTATATAAGCAGCTGCTTACATCTATGCTGCGACGATTCCTCCAGCATTTGGCTCCACCCACTTACCCACGACAGATCTGTGCGACAGTTTTGGATGACACACTGCTCTGCGCAAAGCATTTGCGTCATATAGCCTCTTCCATCGCAATCGTTACGTTGTTCATCAAACTGCTGCAGCAGCCACTATTCATATTTCGTGGCAACATTGGCTGCCAATTTAATCGTTGTTTTTGCACTCTTTCATTTATTTTCATTTTTCCTCACCGAAGCAGACCTGGCGTTGTGGCTGCCTCCACACAGGCCACTGCTTCGTTGTATACCTGTCGTACAGCCACCTATGGCTGTACACAGGTCCTATTTTTCCACCCGGAGCGGTCTCTGAAGCGCGAGGCTGCCTTCGCGAATGGGCGCTGCTCCGGCTTCATGCCACTTGAGTTCTATTACAGCTTTAATTTAACGTGAAGGAATCAGAAGATTAACAATTTAATTCAAACATTATTCCAACGCACTCCAGCATTTCAATCCGGTTCTCCTGCACAGATGATTCCTGTCAGCCTGATTACATCGCCGTGCAACTCGTTTAGGGTGTGTTCCATTCAGTGATCATTCCCAAGCCCTATTCCCTTCGAAGTCTTTACCATCAAATGTGATTGGAGGGCTAAGAAATGGCTTTTAAGCCTTTATTATCAGAAATTCCATTTGAAGTTATCTTTCAACATGACTATTATGATTGTTCTCCCTTCAAAGTGCCCTTCGGAGTGTGATTTATTCCATGTGGAACACAGGGGCAATCATGCAACAAGTGAACTTCCTTTCAAATGACCACAACACTAATTACAAACATCTTTCCAAATCAGTGCAAACATTTTAGCGCAAGATCACTGCCGCAGCAGCATCCATACTGACCCTGCTACAGCTCACTACAGCTATATACTGCTTCTGTCCGAACAGACATGAGCCGAATTCGGCTCCGCACATGGCAAATCGCACACTGCGTTACAACTCATTCAGGAATCATTCTGCAAACAAGTCTCGCCTCCTCGAAGCTTTTGAGCTCAGCTCCGATAACTATGAAGCAAGCGCTTCTACAAACTTCTGTTCATCTCTAGATTATAACATGACTTTCTCTCCTCCCACCCAGGACAAATGTTTCACGCAGGTGAAATCAATCCACCATTGTAATTTTAATTCTAAGTCTTCTCTACTTTTGCCCGAACCATTGGATTACAAATTCTAAACAAGCTTGACCATAGAACCTAATTGCTGTATAACTTTAAAGTGTTTCAACAATCTGTCATAATTAACTTCAAATCTTGTGCTCCACTCAAGTGTTTTTTTTTTCTTTTTCTCCCCAATTTGGAATGCCCAATTCCCAATGCACTCTAAGTCCTCATGGTGGCGTAGTGACTCGTGACAAATCTCAGTTGCCTCCGTGTCTGATACATCAACCACGCATCTTATCATGTGGCTTGTTGAGCGTGTTACCACAGAGACATAGCACATGTGGAGGCTTCACGCTATTCTCTGCTGCATCCATGCACAACTCACCATGTGCCCCACTGAAAGCGAACCACATTATAGTGACCACGAGCTTACCCCATGTGACTCTACCCTCCCTAGCAACCGGGCCAATTTGGTTGCTTAGGAGACCTGGCTGGAGTCACTCAGCACACCCTGGATTCAAACTCGCAACTCCAGGGGTGGTAGTCAGCGTCTTTACCCGCTGCGCTATCCAGGCCCCCGCTCTGCTCAAGCTTAAAGTAACGGGTTGAAATTGGCGCCGGATGATTCGGCTTCGCATTTTGCTTCATCCTCACAATATTTTTCTGTAGAATTTATTACAGGTTATCAATATAAATAAGTCATATTTATTCACAACACTACTGTAAAGTGGCGCCCAGATAGTCTTAAATCCAATTATCTGGCACGACTCCAAATGATTTTGTACATTCTCGTCAAAATGAGATGAGTCACCCCGTGCCACTAATACAGAGTTAATTGAATTACTCACATTACGTTGGAGAACAATCTACAAAGCTCTAAACCATACGCTTAAATATCAGACTAAGGTATTCATCATGGTACTTAGTTTCAATCTTGGTACTTAGTTTCAGGTGCCTTCTAATTTAATGACAAATCACAGCTTTAAATGATGTGGTACGTATGCATATGCAAGCATGTATCCTGACATCGCTTCACAAATGTTCCAGATATTTAATCTAGCAAACAATTAAGTTTAAGGTGTCGGCAGATGCTACATTTAATTATGTCTGCCTCAACAAGTGTTTGTACAAGTGTGTTTGCACGTGTCTTGCAACACCTAATCGTAAAAAAAACCCAAAAAGTTCGAAATATCATCCTAGAAGTGCTTTTACAGGGGATCCCCTTTTACTATCCTGGCTCAACTATTTGTCTGTTTACCCAATCGCCAGCGTCATTTAATTCTAGGGGTTTCTGCAAATGTATGTTTTACATGTTACTGTTTACATTATCTGTAAATGTTATATTATCCATAAACCTGTCCCTCTAAGAAGCAGCAAGTAGTGGCAGCCCTGCTTCCAATGTTTCCAACAATGTAAACCCACTATCAGAGTGCTGGAATAGGTCATTATCTCAGCAGAATGCAGATGCCTGGCCAACCTTGAGCCCCAGCTAGCCGCAACGTTAGGTGCGGACTGATGTGATCTAGATCAGACCGCTTCAGGTTCCTTCGGCCACATTCACTAATGGCTCTAATACCGATCCACTGCAGCCTCAGCATTTTACCATGCTTCTGCCGAAGCACCCTTCGTCTATGCCTCACCACAGTTGTAACAAACCTCAACTTTGCAACTGCAAGTCCCTTTCTCCTCCAACTCATACGTAACATCCCGGTAACTCATCGCAAATCTTCTCCTTGGGCAGTGCGCTCAAGCTTGGCAACACCGCAACCCCTGCTATTGGCTCAATACATCTCTGAAGCAGTGCAAACGCACCATTCATGTGCCGCAACCACGGCATGTCTTTCAGGCCATGCGTCTAAGCATCCATGGCTCCATAACCGTGACATGTTTTTTCTGCTTAAATGTCCCATATTATGCCACTCATCCCAAACAAACCATTACCCACCTAGTGATTGACAACAAGTGGGCTGTTTTAGGTCTTCCCTAAACAGCTCACCATAAGCCTGCATCAATCAATTTCATTCAAATATAGCCTACTATATGCCCTCCCATCAAATGTCATGCTTGACGCCTCAGCCAATTCGTATCGCAGAATGAGTTCTCGTTTATATGCAATGTAACATTTTCACACAAAAACATGGGATCTTCCTGTTAAAAGCTGTGTGGTCTCAGCTTGAGCATAGGAAGTTCTTTTAAAATGCAGCAAATATCACTTTCACAAGAATCAAGTGTTCTACCGTCAAATGCTGTGCAGGCCCACGCCCATGGATTCAGCCGCTCGCAGCACTGAGCGAGCTCAGTAAAACCATTCTCACATGAATCATATGCTCTCTCTTTGAATGCTGTGCAGTCCCACACTCGAGGATTCAGCCCGTTCATATCACAAATAGGGGGTGGGCTCTCATTTTAAAGCAACTTTAATCACTTGATTTGAATGCAGCACGTGCTCTCCTGTTCGAATGCAGCGAGAGTCACCGCGTCCAGGCTGTGGGCTCTCCCATTCGAATCTCAATACAGCTCTCCCGTTCAAACGCTACTGCTCTCCCGTTCAAACGCAGTACGGCTCTCCCGTTCAAACGCAGTACGGCTCTCCCGTTCAAACGCAGTACGGCTCTCCCGTTCAAACGCAGTACAGTTTTCCCGTTCAAATGGCAGTAAGGACTCACTCGTTTGAATGTAGCTAGAGTCACCACGTCCAGGACGTGAGCTCTCCCATTCGAATCGCAGTGAGGGCTTACCCGTTCGAATCTCCCATGCGAATGCTGTGTGAGCTAACTCACGTTTATTTGTATCGTGGGCTCTCCCGTTCGTACCGCTGTGAGGACTCCCCCCGTTCGAATGCAGTGAGGGCCCCCGTTTGATCGCAGGATGGGCTTGCCTGCACGAGTGGCAGCAGAGCCCCACACTAGTGGGGTTAGCCCGTTTCCAACTGCAGAGCCAGCATCTGAAGTGAACTACCAGCTCCTTTTGCAGTTTGATATCAATAACATGTTAGACATACAATACCTTATGACTGAACAGGGTACACTAACCAGTGATACTTTATATTTTACAGATCAAAGAAAATAGGGCCTACTAGCAGGGTTGGGGAGTAACAGAATACATGTAACGGGATTACGTATTTAAAATATTAGTAACTGTTTTCCACTACAGTTACAATTTAAATAATTGGTAATTAGAATACTGTTACATTCAAAAAGTATTTTGTATTACTGAAGAGATTACTTCACATTTTATTGTCATTTGTTTCATTTAATATTTAGTCCTTTCAGATGGAAAACATTTATACATATAAATGATGCAATCCAAAGTGCATTTGAACAGCGGTGAAAGACTTTCTTATAATGTGTTACATTCATACGAGCAGACAGAGAAGTCTGAATTAAGTTTGGAGCAGAAGAAATAGAAATAAACCTTGTGTAAACTGTCAGCTTTATGCTAAGATAAAATGCTATTTCTAGCCATTTTACATGCACATTACCAGGCACGATAATAATTTGTTTTATTGTTTTCCTGTAAAAATATCTAAAAATCCTTAAAACAAGATCAATTTGATTGACAATTTGAAACAACATTGCATAAGATATTTATGTTTAGGCTCTGAGAGGAGGGGCTCCTAGCCGACCGCCTGGAGCAGTCAGGGCTGCTGCCAGGGGTGGATGAGGCCCCTACCGGCCCCTAAAACGTGGCGGGGTCAAGAGTGGACCGCCGACCGCAAGCGGGGAGGGGCTCCTGGCCGACCGCCTGGAGTGGGAGGACTGCTGCCAGGGGTGGGGGAGACCCCTACCGTCTGCCGAAAACGCGGCGGGGCATTACGTCCACCAGGGGCCGGAGGACTGCCTTCGATCCGCCCGGGGAGGCGCGGCTGTCATCCACTAGAGGGTGGAGGAGTGGCCAAGGACCAGGATACGGCGTATCAGAGAACTGGCGAGTAAAATTTATTTATTTTCTCTCTCGCCCGCTGTCGCTCCGTGTTGGCCTTTCCCTCTCTTTTTAAATACTGTTGTTGTGTTTCCCTCCCCTTGTCCCCTCCCAGATCCAGAAAGGTGGGGATGACCTGCCGGCAGATGGGGCCAGAAGGGGACGCTCCCCAGCCTGAAAGAATGAGGGAGGAATGTGGCAGGGCGGAGGGAGGGCCGTGATGCTGCACACCCGGCCCCTAATCAGGCTGATCAAGCCCGAGAGGGATAAAGGCGACCAGAAGTGGCAGTTCCAGAGAGAGAGAACTACAGGCAGCTGCCCTATATGTGTTTGTCTTTTTGTTTATCATTAAACATTATTTATATTGTCAAGCCGGTTCTCGCCTCCTCCTTTCCCTTACAGCTCCTAGGTGTTTATTCAGTACTGTGACTAAATTGTTTAGGAATAAAGCCTTGACTGAATCAGATATTCTATCGCAGCACAATAGTAATGACTGCATGAATTTCTTTACTGATAAAATTGAAATGATCAGAAATAAAATTGGAATTATGAAATCATCTGCCACAGTACCTCAGAAAAAAAGTGTCTCATAATTTCCCCCACCAGCAACTTCAAACCTTCACTGTCATTGATCATGAAGAGCTAACAAAACTTATTGAAACATCAAAAGCAACAACATGTTTGTTAGATCCAATACCAACTAAGTTTTTAAAAGAGGTGTTTCCAATAATCTCAGAACCTCTTCTTAATATTATTAATGCCTCGCTATCCTTAGGGAATTTCCCAAGAAACTTTAAGATGGCAGTTATCAAACCGCTTGTTAAGAAGCCACAGTTTGATCCTGGACAGTTGGCTAATTATAAACTGATCTCAAATCTCCCATTTAGGTCAGAAATACTAGAAAAGGTAGTGTCCTCCCAATTATGTTAATTCCTACAGAGAAATGGTACATATGAAGAATTTCAGTCAGGATTTAGACCCCATCACAGTACAGAGACTGCACTTATCAGAGTTACAAATGACTCTTATCATCTGATTGCAGCTGCATTTCTGTTCTAGTGCTTTTAGATCTTAGTGTGGCCTTCGACACCATAGATCACAACATTCTTTTGGACAGGGTTGAGAATTATGTTGGCATTTGTGGACAGGCATTAGCTTGGTGTAGGTCCTATTTATCAGACCGCTACCACTTTGTCTGTGTAAACGAGGAATTGTCAGATCAAACTAAAGTTAAGTATGGAGTACCACAGGGATCAGTTTTAGGGCCTCTGCTTTTCACTTTATATATGCTTCCCCTAGGAGACATTATCAGGAATCTTGGAATAAGTTTTCACTGTTATGCCGATGATACCCAACTTTATATTTCTTTGAATCCCGATTCACAATTCTCCAAATTAGTAGTGTATAAATGAAATCAAAGATTGGATGGCTAGAAATCTCCTTCTACTCAATTCCAACAAAACAGAGGTACTAATTATTGAACCAAAAACCTCCAAAAATAAGCCATTAAAATATAATTTGACTCTCGATGGATGTACTGTAACGTCGTCTTCTACAGCATGGAATTTAGGTGTTATATTTGATACAATCTGTCCTTTGAAAGTCAAATTTGCAATGTTTGTAAAACAGCATTCTTCCACCTCAGAAATATTGCAAAATTATGACACATGCTCTCTTTTGCAGATGCCGAAAAACGAATTAATGCATTTATGACCTTAAGACTAGATTATTATAATGCATAGACTAGACTAGACTAGATGTAATGCATTACTGGGAGGATGTCCTGCAAGTTCAATAAACAAACTTCAATTGGTTCAAAATGCAGCAGCTAGAGAGCTGACTAGAACCAAGAAATATGATAACATTAGACCCATTTTATCATCGCTACATTGGCTACCTGTTAAATTTCATATTAACTTAAAAATTCTGTTAACTATGTACAAAGCTTTGAATGGTCTAGCTCCACAGTAATTAAGTGATCTTCTATTACACTATATTCTATCATGTTCATTACGATCGCAAAATTCTGGCCTGTTAATAGTACCTAGAATATTAAATATTTGGTTTCTCCCAAGGTTATTTTTCTACATTAACCTACATCTTATGGAGTTTTGTGTTCCCTGCCACAGTTGCCTTTGGCTTGCTCACAGGGGTTCTAAATACAATTATTATTTACTTATATAATAATTTATTTTTAAAAACAATTTACAATCATATTTGTATGAAAAATGCACAGTGATGACTCTAAGACTATATAGATATTACAGCTTCATTTTCTCTTAAAGCATGATTTTCTGTAAAGCGGCTTTGAAACAATGTGTGTTGTGAAAATAAAAATGACTAATAATCTGTTTTATTTTTTTTATCTTCAGCACTCCTTGAGATACATGTGAGATTGTGCTTTTATATTAAAGGAATATTCCAAGTTGAATACAAATTAAGCAGCTTAACAGCATTTGTTGCATAATATTGATTACCACAATTTTTTTTTATCAAGGCTCAAGGTTACAGTGAGGCACTTAAAAAGGAGGTGAATGTGGCCAATTAAAGTGAGTGTAGCCAATTTTGGAGGGTTTAAAGGCAGAAATGTGAAGCTTATAATTTTATAAAAGCACTTACATTAATTCTTCTGTTAAAACTCATGTATTATTTGAGCTGTAAAATTGTTTAAATTGTATTTTTACAGTCATTTTAGGGTTTGTTGACATTACATCGTCATGGCAATGAAGTTGTAAAACTGGCTATAACTTTACACAGAAAAGGTTAGTAAGTGATTTTATCAAACTAAAATCATGTTTACACGCATATTCCATATAGCTATACATTTGAAAAAGTGAGTATTTTAATTTTAAAAAATACTTCCATTATAAGTGCCTCACTGTAAACCAGATTTTTTATTTTTTAAAGTCAAAAAAGCACGTCAAATAAATTGTGGTCATCAATATTACGCCACATATTCTGTCAATTTAGCTTAACTTGAATGGAATCCACAACATTTCTTTAGATGACTATGAGAAAGTGTGATCATATTTTCTAATTATTATCAGGCAATACTTAACACCGTGGTATTATGTAACAACATTCCATAGAACAACCTAAATGTGTTAAAACAAGATCACACCTAGCTCATGGGAACACAAATCTCACCCATGGTAACTAAAAATAAACCCTTGTCATAATATAAAACGACATTATTAACATTAAATGGAACTTGAAACATAACTATAATCCCCAATAACCTTTAAATATTATTTATAACACCCCCAAACAATCCCCAAAACCTGCACAGACCTACCTAATTATTTATGCGAACATAACAGCCAATAGCAAGTCCCCAAGCAAAAACCACAGTTCCAATATTTTTTCTATGAAGTTCAGTTTCACTTTCCTGACAGAATGAATAACCTGTTGTTTTCACTGATTTGCAAGCAAAAGATAGCTAAATAATTCCACCGTCACAGTGAAAAAAATACATTTAAATAAAAATTATGCAGTTTCATAATATTCTGTCACATGGCTTATAAGAATTTGTTTTTAAATAATTTCGTAATAAATTAATTATAAAAATTATAATTAATTTAATAATAGTTTAAGAAGTTTTGGACCCTGTGTGAATGTTAAGAAGTTATGATTTGCTAAAACTACCTGAGAGCAGAAAAGCCTCAGGATACTAAACAACCTTTCACCCCTCTAATTTCAGAGATCTTATGGTGACTTTGCCAATGCAAGAACTTTATACAGTTATACAGTTTTGTTTGTGTGCATTTTTTTTGTAACTAATTTATTGCTTGATTTAAAGAATGTTTGTGTTTAAAAAATAATAATTTTAAATAAAAAATTAAACTTATAATATAGCACAGTTAAATATCCATCTGAAACCATTTTTATATAACCCCCACCACAAACCCAAATTATTTAGGGGGCCCTAAATAGTTCTGTGCCCAGGGCCCAACATTTGGTGCTACGACCCTTGTACCTACTACTCTACAGAAATAAATAGCTTAACTAAAACTGGTAAGCTAAAAGCTAGAGAAAGCCAAGTCCACTGCAAGCTACAAGACTAAAGTAGCTTGCTTCATTAAAGCTACTTCATATTATTTTAATATATGAAATACTAAAAATAATCAGCTGCATTTTGATGTAATGCTTATTTATTTATTTATGTATTTATTATTAATGCCATAGTACTACCATGGTACACGTAATGTCAAGATGGTAATTTGAAATTTTACGGTAATATCACACTAGTACACGAAAAAGTAGTGTGATATTACCGTAAAATTTCAAACAAAATTCAAACAGCTGTTTTGGTTGAAATGTCTCAGTACAGAGTTCTTCAAAAGCTGCACATGCAGCAGCAGTTGAGTTTAATAAACTGCACCCCCCTAGATCCGGCTCTGCCCACTGGCAAATTATTTTTTTCTGTAAATCTGCTTTGAAACGATGTGTATTGTGAAAAATGCTATACATATTAAAATGGCTTGATTTGAAAATTTAAGAATCCAAGGTTATAAAACTGTATATCTGTGTATTTTGTATTTATAAAGAATATATTTATATAGTATATTGGCCAGGCTGATTTATGTTTTTCATGTAAAAGCATACAAATGAGCGAGTTTACCTACCAAACAGTTCCAGACTCTAAGGCCACAGACACACTCATGGCACGATCAACATTACGCGTGAATACTGCTGCCGTCAGGCCGTACTGTGAGCAGTTGGCTCTGTAAATCACCTCCTCTTGTGTCTTAAACTTCATGATGCACTGAACTGGCCCAAAGATCTGCAAAATTTAAATGTCAGACAATTCAGAAATATACCACATAGTACACTGCCAATTCTAATGCATTCTATCTAGAAATCCTTAAAAGATTAGTTCAGCCCAAACAAGTTAATTAAAATTCTGTCATTATTTACTCACCCACTTGTCTGTCCAAGCCTATGCTGTTATTTTTTTCCTTCCATGAAACACAAAAGGAAAAATGTTCCACAACTGCTTGTTATACAAGCTTCAACGAGGACAAAAAAATTCACCAGTCATATAGGTTTGGAACAATGAAAGGCTAAATAAATGACAGAATTTTCATTTCATTGTGAGTTGTTCCTTTAACTAAATAAAATTAAAATGGAATGAAAACAATATGTTGTGTTGTATTGTAAAGTTGTGACAGTATTGAACTTGGTTTAGAGAAACATCAGAAACAGAATCAGTAAAATACAATTAAAAAAATCTATTCCACATATCAGGGAATAAACAGGCATAATTATTCTAAATGTATTATGTAATTATTAGTTTGTTTGTTTTCCAAACTTGAGATGAACTAATGAAATGCCTCTGTTGCATGACTGCATATCTTTTAATTGCAATTCAATAAATAAATTTTCTGTGATTCCAATTAAAATTTCAATTCAAAATACTGTAGGGTTGTGGAAAATTCAATTAAAATTACAAATCATTAAATGAAAGGGAGTCCTTTTTTAAATTCTGAATTTTGTCCAACCCTGATGACGGCAATACACCACAGATCTGTCCACAATGCCAAAGTCCTCCAGCAGGTGGCAGTACAGGACTCTAGTTCAGATTTCACCTCTGAAGCTCTTGCAAGGGCAATGAGAAAATAATACAGGACACAGACGTGTCAGCGTGAAGTGCAGTACCTCTTCTTTGGCGATGCGCATATGGTCTTTGACATCAGAGAAGATGGCAGGTTGAATAAACAGGCCTCGGTCTTCCACCGCACATCCACCACACTCTAGCTTTGCTCCTTCTTTCTTCCCACTGTCCACTAACTCCAGGATCTTATCAAACTGATGCTGGTCAATCTGTCCATCAACAGGAGACAGGGCAGCACATATTTAGAGTCTCTATAAGAGTATGTTGTAAAAAAAAAAAATATTTCTCTGCTGCTTTTACTTGAGGATCCAGATTTTACACTAGGCATCAATTGGCAAATGAACACAGTCCAAAAATTCATTATTGTACAAAAGAAATCTCTATAGTTAAAATGGAGTAAAAAACAAAAGATATGGGGTGATTTTCTTGTCACTATTAAAGTTTAATAAGCCTATTTATTTTGCTAACTATGGTTCGTTAAAGCAATATCACACGAGCAAGAGTGCTTTATGGCCCTACATCAGCATGGCTGTGATTCGGCTGCAGGTAATCACAGCCGTTACAGCACAATTGCAAGTGTGATATTGCTTTTATACAAAAAATATGCCTCCGTTACTAAAACTACTAGAAAGTGGAATTGTAAGGAACATTTTGGACATAATAAAAGCCATATATAAAAACAAAAATGTGCTATAAAATATAGGAAATAGACTAACAGATTTTGTCCCCCAGAAACGAGGCGTTAGACAAGGATGCCCATTGAGTACCACCTTATTTAATATCTACATAAATGAATTGGCTAAAATACTAAAATCAACTGCCCCTGTTCCAACCCTGACCCAGTCTGAAATTAAGTGTCTTTTCTTTGCTGATGATTTAGTCATTCTATCAAAAATAAATGGAGGGATTACAGCAGCTCCTTGACATCATAGAAATATTTAGTCAGACCTGGGCTCTGAAAATAAACCTTCCAAAAACAAGAATAATGGTGTTCCAAAAAGGATCCCGGTGTCATTGAAATAAATACACTTTTAAATTAGGAACCAACGTTCTCCAGCACATGTACACATACACCTACCTGGGATTAAAAACAGTTTCAACTGGTAATTTCAATCTGATTGTGAATGAACTGAAAGATAAAGTATATGAGAGTCTTCTACATGATTAAACAATCCACTATGAAATTACAATTAAAATCTGGCTAAAAATCCTAAAAGAAATAATGGGGTATGGGGACCGCTGAAAACACAACAATTTTCAAGTTGGGAAAGAGAGTCAGTAGAAATGCTGCATACCCAAATTTGTAAAAAAAAAAAAAATAAAAAAAAAACCCTCAAAACTACACAGGGCAAACAAACTCATGCAGAGCTTAATTAGCCAGATACCACCTCCTAATTAGTGACCAAAACAACAGCAAGAATATATGAGCAATGTGAAAGATAATAGGCTGAGGAAGATATTGACAAAATATAGACTCAGTGACCATCCACTGGCCATTGAAAGAGGCCATCACAGACAGCGATATTCTATCTATCCCAGAAGAGAGACTGTGTTCCCTGTGCACACTGAGAGCAATAGAAACTGAGGAATATTTCCTACTACACTGTGACCAAAACGTTCAATCTATTCCCAAAATCTGACAAAATAATACCAAACTTCATGGCTCAAACAAATAAAATTGAGTCACCTATTAGGAGAAAACAAGCCTTTTATTTACAGCAGCTAGATATGTAGCAGCCTGCAACAGGCTCAGAGAGACCACAGTCACTGCACAAAACAATCAATAACACTGTTACATTATCAAGTGTATTATGTAGGGCTTTACTGGTTGTTTAGATCAGTGTTACTATCAGAAATAATTAATAATTATTTCTGTAGTTATTAATCAATATTTAAATTAATTAATTGGATCTAACTCATTAAAACCTCATATGGGACTCCAGTAAATGTAGTGTGCTACGTTTAGGAGCAAGTTTGGTTATTAGCAATAATTAATAATTATCAAAGATAATTATTAATTATTAAAATCAATAGAACATTGATGAGAATCAATGTTAGCTTTTTTTTAATCCTTTAAATCAACAGTTATCAAAGATAATCGTTAATTGTTAACGTCGATGAAACATTAATTAAAATTAACACTAGCTTATTGATCATTCAAATTCAATCAAAGATAATTATCAATTATCAAAAATCAATAGAATATTAATAAGGATTAACATTGACGGGGCACCACCCTGAAATCAGGGACTAATAACCGAATATTAAAACAATCTCAATATAGATTGTTTTCTTAGGAAAATCGACATCCGAAGAATATCGATTTTCGGGAAAAAAAACAATGAATGAAGGTTTGAATCCTACGTACGGCTGTTGATTCTCGGCGGGCTGGCGGAGAACTCAGAAATGTCGACTTGATTGAAGATGGAAGAGAAATCTTTAATCTCTTCACTTCTGTAGGCCAACGGATGAAGATGCGAATTGCTCGGCGGTCTCCTTCGGATCCGTTAGAGTGTTCGGTTGAACACAGAGTAATCTCAACTCGTCCAGCGAGATGGAGATTGTATGGCTACAGTTTCAAGTCGGACATTACTTCCTTATGCCACGAGGCTGCACCGGAGAGCAGCAAAAAGCTACGTCTGTATTCGGTGAACTAAGTCGCTGGAAGCCACTCTGGAAGCATTTCAGAATAATTTGAAGTCCTGATGATGTCATGTTTGAGGGACGTTCTGTGGTGTGCCTCATCCAATAGGAGTTGAGAGCTCGATCCTTTAGAGGGCAAGGCTTCATGGATCTGTAGTCTGTTTTGGATTCCCTTTGTTTGATTTTGGCGCGATTTTTATCAGTACAACATCTGACTTAGAAGGAGGGGGCTTGAGGAATGTTTATATGACTGTTAGGCCTGCCTTTGTCTTCTATCTGAATACATGAGACCCAACAATATGTATGCGCAATTATTAAATTATTTATTTTTTACCTTGCACCCCCACACACATAATTTATACTGTATTATTTTATTGCTTTGGCAATACTGTACAACAGTCATGCCAATAAAGTTTGTTTGAATTTGAGAGAGAGAGAGAGATTGATTGTGTGGGATTAACTGCATCTGTCACAATTCCCAAGCAGAGATGAATAGTAAAGCTATAGCAGATTAACTCTATTCCTCAGCTCTAGTGTTATTCAGCTTGCTGAAAATAATGGAATTTTGGCCAAATACATCCCACTTTCTCTGTGGGAAAATAGCCGTCTGAGCAGGGGTGGCCTCCCTGAGTATTTCACAATAGCCGGTTCACAAGAGTCTGTAATGCTGGGTGTCTAGAAGTGGAAGAGGAAGACAGGAGAAGATTAACTTTCAAATCCTTTAATGACAATCGCTGGAGAGGAACACACAATAAATCTTAACATAACTTCACTAACTCAACGTAACACTTCAAGGACTGACAAAGGAGTGGGTAAAACTAGAGGATATTTATACAAAAGGAACTGAGGGAATGGAATACAGGGGAGGATAAGAAAGAGATGAAAGTGATGAGGGTAGTGCACTGTGGGAAATGAAGTCCGGGGAGAGAGAGAAAAAACCCCACCACCCCACACACACCTTCAAAATAAGAGTCCTTGAAGATGGAGACAGACTGTGACATTTACGCCCCCCCCTTAAAGGGCAACTCCTGGCACCCAAAAACGGATGAGGGTAGGGTGACGGAGAAAATGAAGGATCCAAGGAGGATGATCAGGAGGCCTAGGGGATGGCCACAGGGCAGGGACTGGGTCAGGAGGCAGAATCGTTGGGGAAGCAGGTGGAGCCACAGTAGAGTCTGAGGGCTGAGTCAAGGGAGGCGTAGCCATGGAAGGCAGTACAGGCTGAAACTGCGGAATGACCTCCGCGGTCGCGAGCACGGGCTGAGACTGCGGAACGACCTCCGCGGTCGCGAGCACGGGCTGAGACTACGGAAGAGTTCTTTCCTCTTCCGGCCAGCAGGGAGCGTTGACCACTGGCTGTGGCAGGGAATCGACCACCGGAACTTGGAGAGGATGAGCCCCCCCAAAAAATTTAGGGGAATTGTATGGGGAGGAGTTACCATGGAGACAGGGGTAGGGAGACTTTGCCTTAGAAATGGAAGATATTGAGTGGTGATGGATGAGAAGTGTGGCTCGGACACATTCCAAGAAGGAAAGATTATCCACTTCCGGAAGAGCAGTGGGATGGTGGAAGTTGAAGCCCATTCCGAAAATGGCACAGAGGTAGGAGTCCGAGATAGAGCTGGAAGTGGTGAGTTGACAGAACTTGGCGGTGTAATCCAGGAGAGGATGGTCTTGTTTAAATAAATCCATAAATTAACTGGTAAACTCCATGACTCTGGTGAAATTGGTGGGTGCTAAATCTGTTTGGTGGTCAGTTCTTCTGTAGTGTTGGGTGTCTAGGAGTGGAAGAGGAAGACAGGAGATGCAGGAATAGATTAACTTTCAAATCCTTTAATGACAACCGCTGGAGTGGAACTAACAATAACTCTTAACATAACACTTCACTAACCCAACATAATACTTCAAGGACTGGGTAAAACTAGAGGATATTTATACAAAAAGAACTAATGAGGGAATGGAATACAGGTGAGGATAATAAGAAACAGATGGAAGTGATGAGGGCAATGAAGTCCGGGGGAAAACTTCAAAATAAGAGTCCTTGAAGAAGATGATGGAGACAGACTGTGACAGAGTCATTCACTATAGAATCCGTACTCTCCTCCACCATGAGGAGAATATTTAATGTTGAATGTTTACGTCTCCCAGTGCGGACACTCCAGTATCCAGGGTTGGAGAGTAATGAAATACATGTAATGGGATTACGTATTTAAAACAC
The DNA here is from genome assembly GCF_019703515.2 of Myxocyprinus asiaticus. NCBI lineage: Eukaryota > Metazoa > Chordata > Actinopteri > Cypriniformes > Catostomidae > Myxocyprinus > Myxocyprinus asiaticus. The sequence goes on from NC_059344.1 coordinate 8,657,892, forward strand.
AAAATATAAGTAACTGTATTCCACTACAGTTACAATTTAAATCATTGGTATTTAGAATACAGTTACATTCAAAAAGTATTTTGATTACTGAAGAGATTACTTTGCATTTTATTGTCATTTGTTTCATTTAATATTTAGTCCTTTCAGATGGAAAAATGTATACATATAAATGATGCGATCCAAAGTGCATTTGAACAGCGGTGAATTTTTGTATTGTTTTCCTGTAAAAATATCTAAAAATCCTTAAAACAAGATAAATTTGATTCATCTTGTTTTAGAAACAACACTGCATAAGATATTTAGGTTTTTCAGAGAATGCATTTTTACCATGTGTATTTTGTCTTACTGTACTGGCAGTTTTTACAGTCAAAACAAGTGAAAAAATCTACCAATGCTGAAGAAGTAATCCAAAATATTTAGAATACGTTACTGACCTTGAGTAATCTAATGGAATACGTTACAAATTACATATTACAGCATGTATTCTGTAATTTGTAGTGGAACACATTTCAAAAGTAACCCTCCCAACCCTGCCAGTATCCAATAGTATCAGGAAAGCATTTGTGTGATTACTCCATCTGTTGTGGTTCTCAGCTGTGATAAGCCTTAATGCTGAAGCTGTTAGTTTAACTGTATCATGGAGTGAGAGACAATGCCGATTACTTCAAAGAAACTGCTCGCTGACTGACAGCGCTAACTCAATGCACGTCAACTGATCTGGCTCATAACACCTTAAAATGGTCTTTTGTCGCCACCTGTTGGCTAAAATCTGTAGAAATATATATATAAAGACACATCTAGCTCTTTTACACATCTGTGCTGCTCTTACACTTTAGTTTGGAACGCCACGAACACAAGTGGAGTGAGACAAAGAGTAATGCATCTCAGTGCGGATGGTTCGTCATATCAGATTCAAGGACAGGAACTAACTGTTATATAATGTGTTTTATTATTTGCATTGTTGTCCAGAGTGCAATAATCATTCCCTTAATCAGTACTTCATGTAACAGTAAAAATATCTAATCATCCTAAAATAAGATACATTTACTTGAGAAGCAAAATTACAGATATTAAGGTATTAAAGGAATAGTTCATCCAAAAATGATAATTCTCTCATCATTGACTCATGCTTATGCCATCTCAAACTCGTATAACTTATTGCGCAACATGAATTAAGATATTTTGATGTAGATATGATGTGAATATATCCATACAATGCAAGTCAGTGTGGTCCAACACTTCCAAGCTCCAAGAAGGATATAAAGGCAGCATAAAAGTAATCCATCCATCAAGCGTGTGTAACTGAGCTTCAAATCATGATTGCACCAAGGAATCGGTGCAATTCCTTTCCAACATGGATAATATTTATGAACCCCCTGACATACAAAATAAAAAATTTACATTCTTCATTTACCAGAAGTTGTTATCCAATCATTCCAAACACTTATTTCAGTAGTTCGTATTTTAATGTAATCTTGTGTTGAAGCAGTAAACGTATTTGGCTTGCTGTCCATATACTGGAGGGCTCGGGGCTCAAGACTCGACTCGAGTCCTGATTACCCCCCCAGACTTTACTTATTTAGATAATGTATCTAGAGAATAGGTGGAGATGGGGTGAAGGTGGGATTTCAGGAGAGTTGTCACAGGAAGCAGGTAAGCAGCAGCTTATATACTCTTGCTCGTGGGCTATGATTTGTCAGATTTAAATTAACATGCTCCTCCCGAACCTCTGTTAATTAACTCCATGTTGTAAGCATACGCATTTGGAACAGCGCAAGGGTAAATTAATAATGACAGATATTTCATTTTTGGGTCAACTGTTTCTTTAATAGTTTTGAGTGAAGTGCTCAAAGAAAGGGCTGTTCAACCTGGCAGTGATTTGCAATGACAAAGCAGCTGAAAACTGACAGTTTCCAGCGACATGAGCGACAGCAACCTTTGGCGACAGGATGTGGGCATGTTCAGTGATGCGACAAAGTTGAGAAAAGCATGGATTATAAACAAAATGTTTTTCATTTTGGTTTGTTCTGAGCAGAACCATTCATTCCGGCCTCTTTTCCAATTAGAACGAAATAAAAGAACAATTAATAACATTCTTTTTAAATTGAGAATACACTGTGCTAAGGGTGGGTAACAGACCAGTTGAATCCCTGCGAAGGGGGAAATGAGGAAGAGCTTGTTAGAAAAAGGTTTGTCCTCCTCACAGAAATAGGATTAGCCAATAAGCTTGTGAGGAAAATTTTTTTAAATGATATGATGCATTGAGAACTGTTGCAATTTATATACAGTACAAATGCTTTCCCTTCCAGAACATTCATTTGTAGCAGCAAGAAAACTGATGATACCTTATCAAAATAGGATAACATCTTATTGTTACCAGCAATTTGTCCCATTTGTAATCAGATTTTCAAAAGCTATGGCTAGTTGCGCAGGCATCCAATAATCTAAGGCCATCCAGGCGCATGAGCGAATACTAGTGACCAACAGTACAGTGACCTGACAACAGAGCAGAAGAGTTTCGTCTTTAGGCTTTTTCTTGAATTTTGCAAGGGACTCTTAGGGCTGTTCAGATAAAGCTACAAAGGTTTATACTCAAAAGTTATACGTACAGTACCTCAGTTCCCCTTAAAAATGAGTAAAGTGTCATGGAAAACAACCTTCCTGACTCATGCAGGAAAGAGGTCCTTACCTGTGGTCCGTGTGAGGTGCGTGGATCCATGGGGTCTCCAATTAATATATTCTTAGCGCTTTCCACACTGAGACGTACAAATTCATCATAAACCTGCTCTTCCACGTACACGCGTGAAGCAGCTGTGCACGCTTGACCCTGGTTAAAGAACGCACCTTTCTGCGTCTCCTCAACGGCCAACTGCACTGCACACACAGACATATGCACAGTTTAGACTAATCTGTAAGGGGGTTTATCCAAAACCTGATGTGTTCCAATGTTCTTTTGCTATAATTTCTACTCCCATGTTTCTTTTTACAAATCTACAGCAAAGTGTCAATTTGTGCTAATTTTCATGCTTTGCAGTACAATTCATTTTTAAATATGTATTACATTAATACCCGTTCTTGAGTTTAAAGAACTGTACATTGGCATAAATCTGGGTTTATCTGCAGATGTTAACATTCATAATTGCAACTCATGGTATTCATGGTATTGCAATATCTCTGTGGCTGAAAGAACTCATGAAAAACAGCCCCAACCCTCCAAAAAATAAAATAAAATGAATAATGCTTACGACAGTCAAATGCACTTAAATAAACTTTTAATGTTCAAATAATATATATAAATGTGTGAATTTAATTTTATATTTAAGTCAATTGTGTGAAGTCAGTTCACACAGGTTTTCTAGTAGAGTAGCCACATGTGTAGTTCATTAACTATGGATATATTCCATTAAGGTTTGACAACCACAAAGAATCCACTTTATTTAGTCAACATGAAGTTGACCCTTACTAAATTTATACATATCCCTTGTTTTATTGTGCAAAATTCATCATGTTATTCCAAATAAAATAAAAACAAAATGTCTTTTTAATCTTTCATCAAAATAACAACAAAGTGATAACTTGCTACCCCTCTGAAACAACTTTTCAGCTGACATCATGAATCCCTCCAGAAGAGCTGTTTATCCAAGACGTAAATTTGTGGGTGACCCCAGAAGGCTAAGTTGCCATGGGTTCCTTCTCGAATTTCCGATGTTTTTTATTTTTTATAAAGAGTTGTTTTTTTGTTTTAATTTATGAGTAAAATAAGCCCTGTGGTAAACATTACTTGAAAATACTTGGACGTGTTGTTATACAACATAAATTACACACAGTCATACCTCAAAACGTGACTTTTGAAACCTCCATGTTTAAAAAAAAAATTATGTTGTTAACAAGTTGCCAAATAAGGACTACATCTACCACAAGTATATGAGTGAACGTGCCTGATGAAACAGAAAACCATTGTGGTCCTAATCTTGCTTTAAAAAAAACAAAAAACAACACAACAACAACAAAAAAACATGGCTGCCTCAAAATTCACTCTTGGAGCATTTCATGGAGTTTTGTGTTCCTTGCCACATTCGCCTTTGGCTGGCTTACTGGAGGTCTAAAAGACTAATTATATTTTTTTAAAGTCATAATCGACAATCACGTTTTTCATCAAAGTGCACAATGATGACCTTAAGACATTACAGACATTACAGCTTAATTTTCTGTTACAGCATAATTTTCTGTAAAGCTGCTTTAAAATGATGTGTTGTGAAAAGAGTTATACAAATAAAAATGACTTGACTTGACATGGCATGGGGTATGACTGTGTGCAATTTATGTTGTAGAGCAAAACATCCAAATATCTTTAAGTGAAGGACTCAAGATGGCGCCGAGTATGGCTGCTGTATTGCGAGCTCCGACACAACATTGCAGTTTTTTGTTTGTTTTGTTAACAGTTCTTATGTTTTTTGTCTTGGATGTTGTCTGCCTTATTGTCTACGACAGACAAACACTTTTGGACATTGGTTCTGCAATTGCACACCGTAAACCGGACTTCAAATTCCTCAATGCCGACCCGCTGTTTACAAACACGGCAGCAGAGCCCTTTGTCTGGGCAGCCCGGCTGCGGAAACGCAGAAGGAAAAGGAGAAGGAGAGCTGGCGTTCTCATCAGAGTAAGGCGTCACACAAATCGACCCCTGCTACCCAGTATTCTACTGGCAAATGTTCAGTCTCTGGACAACAAGCTCTGAGAGCTGAGAGCGCGGATCTCTTTCCAACGAGAGACGAGGGACTGCTGCATTATCTGCCTTACAGAAACTTGGATGTCTGCTGAGATTCCAGATTCAGTCATTGAACCCGAGGTGTTACCTGTGCACCGAGCGAACAGAGCGAAAGACCTCTGAGGTAAAAGCAGAGGTGGTGTATGTTTTATGATCAACAAATCCTGGTGTGATCAGAGGAACGTACATTCTATCAAGTCTTTCTGCTCTCCTGATCTGGAATTTCTCATGCTTCTGTGTCGACCATTCTGGCTACCGAGGGAATTCACAGCGGCCATTATCACTGCTGTGTACATCCCGCCACAAGCCGACACAGACTGGGCACTCAAGGAACTGTATGGGAGTATAAGTGAGCAGGAAACCGTACACCCCGAGGCCACGTTCATTGTAACCAGGGACTTTAACAAAGCCAATTTCAAATCAATCGCACCAAAATACCACCAACACATCAGTTTCAACACACGAAGGGACCGGGTTTTGGACCATTGCTATTCTCCCTTCCGGGATGGCTACAAATCCCTCCCCCGCCCACCATTTGGCAAATCGGACCACTCTTCCTTTCAGCTTCTGCCCGTTTACTGGCAGAAACTGAAACAGGAAGCACCCACCCTCAGAACGATCCAGTGCTGGTTGGACCAATCAGATTCAACGCTACAAGACTGTTTTGATCACGCGGACTGGGAAATGTTCCAGTTCGCCTCTGATGATGACATCGAGGTTTACGCTGATAGCGTAACGTGTTTAATCAGAAAGTGCGTAGAGGATGTTGTTCCGACCAAAACAATACGGATCTACCCCAACCAGAAGCCATGGATAAATAGCGATGTTCGCACGGCACTTGATGCGCGGACCTCCGTTTTTAATTCCGGGAACGCTACAAAGGGAATAAAAACTCCACCATGAACACCGCTGCCTCTCTCCCGGATGAGCTTAATATTTTTTATGCTCGTTTCAAGGGAAATAACACCACCCTCACGGAGAGAGCTCTCGCGGCCGAAGCTACAGAGGTTAGTTCACTCTCCGTCTCTGTAGCGGATGTAACCTGATCCTTGCGACGGGTGAATATCCGTAAAGCCACGGGTCCAGACGGCATTCCGGGCCATGTCATTAGAGCGTACGTGAGCCAACTGGCTGGTGTTTTTACGGACATTTTCAACCTTTCCCTCTCCTTGTCTGTGGTCCCCACATGCTTTAAAATGTCCACCATTGGGCCTGTACCAAAGCAATCCAAAATCACTTGCTTAAATGACTGCCGTCCTATCGCTCTGACCACCATAATCAGCAAATGCTTTGAGAAACTAATCAGAGATTACATCTGAACTGTGCTGCCTTCCTCACTGGACCCATTACAGTTTGCTTACCGCAACAACCGCTCCACTGATGATGCCATTGCATCTACACTACACACTGCTCTCTCCCACCTGGAAAAAGGAACACATATGTGAGAATACTGTTTGTAGACTACAGCTCAACATTCAACACCATAGTGCCCTCCAAGCTTGATGTGAAACTCCGGGCTCTGGGCTTAAACAGCTCGCTGTGCAGCTGGATCCTGGACTTCCTGTCAAGCAGACGCCAGGTGGTTAGAATGGGCAGCAACATCTCCTCATCACTGACCCTCAACACTGGAGCCCTGCAGGGCTGTGTTCTCAGCCCACTCTTGTATTCCTTGTACACACATGACTGTATGGCAACACATAGCTCCAATACCATCATTAAGTTTGCTGATGATACGATGGTGGTAGGTCTGATCACTGACAATGATGAAACAGCCTACAGAGAGGAGGTGCACACTCTGACACGATGGTGTCAGGAGCACAACCTCTCCCTCAACGTCAGCAAGACAAAGGAGCTTGTGGTGGACTTCAGGAGAAAAGCCAGAGAACACAATCCCATCACCATCAATGGAGCACCGGTGGAGAGAGTCAGCAGCTTCAAGTTCCTCGGTGTCCACATCACTGAGAAACTCACATGGTCCGTCCACACTGAGGCCGTTGTGAAGAAGGCTCATCAGCGCATCTTCTTCTTGAGATGGCTGAGGAAGTTTGGAATGAACCACCACATCCTCACAAGGCTTTACACCAGCACTGTAGAGAGCATCCTGACTGGCTGCATCACTGCCTGGTACGGCAATAGCACTGCCCACAACCGCAAAGACCTGCAAAGGGTGGTGCGAACTGCCAGACACATCATCGGAGGTGAGCTTCCCTCCCTCCAGGACATATATACCAGGCGGTGTGTGAAAAAAGCTCGGAAGTTCATCAGAGACTCCAGTCACCCGAGCCATGGGCTGCTCTCACTGCTATCATCAGGCAGGCGGTACCGCAGCATCAGGACCCGCACCAGCTGACTTCATGACAGCTTCTTTCCCCAAGCAATCAGACTTTTGAACTCTTGATCTCTCACGATCAATATACATCAGCACTGCACTTTATTAATCTTATTATCTCACACTGGACTGTTATAAATTATATTCTCTCTTAACAATATTTGCAGCTGACTATCAACCGACAGCCTGAATGTCAATACAGTACAATACAACCTACTGTATATTTTATATATACTATATATACTATATTTTATTGTATAATGTGTATGCTATATTGTGTGTATTGTATACTGTACATTGTATACTATTATTTGTATATTGTGTTGTGTGTAATTATGTGTATATTAGACATGTAAATTGTGTTGTGTAAATCTGATGTTTATTGTAAACTGGTATATGTCTTATCACTGTTATGACTGCTATGTTGCTCGGAACTGCACCCAAGACTTTCACCCACTATTGCACTTGTGTATATGGTTGTGTGACAATAAAAGTGATTTTGATTTGAAGTAATGTTAACCACAGACCTTATTTTACTCATAAAGCTTTTTAAATGGATAAATTAGTTTTTCATGCTGATTATCCTTTTTCACCCAGAAATATGTCAGATTATGGAAGTAAAATGTGATTGTAGAGCTGAGGAGGGCGGGGCCGGGCTGGAATGATGCACGCCCGGTCCCCAATCAGCCTGATGGGGCGCGCGAGGGATAAAGGCGGCCGGGGACGACAGTTTGAGAGAGAGAGAATTACAGGCAGCTGTACTGTGTGTTTATGGTTTTGTGTTTTTGTTTAAATTGTTTATTAAATTATTATTTAAGTTGTCAAGCCGGTTCTCACCTCCTCCTTTCCACTGAACCCCCTTACAGTGATATGAACTGCTTTCTACATTAACTTTGAAATAAATTTCCCTTGATCCGATATTTTGTTTTCTAATGCAACGGCATTCAGAATTGTTTAGGTGTACCATATGTCTCTAAATGCTTTATAGGGCATTTTCCCTCATTTAAAGGGATAGCTCATATAAAAATGAAAATTCTCTCTTTACTCACCCTTCTGGCTTCCCAGATGTTAATTACTTTCTTTCTTCTACAGAATGTAAATGAAGATTTTTAGAAGAATATTTCAGCTCTGTAGGTCCATACAATGCAAGTGAATGGGTGCCAAAATATTGAAGCTCCAAAAACGACATAAAAGGAGAATAAAAGTTATCCATATGACTCCAGTGGTTAAATCCATAACTTCTAAAGCAATATGATAGGTGTGGGTGAGAAACAGATCAATGTTGAAGTCATTTTTTATCATATATTCTCCTCCCTGCCCAGTAAGGATGAAAAATGTAAATCACCAAAAACAGAAGAAGGAGAAAGTCAAGGAAAAAGGACTTAAATATTGGTCTTTTTCCCGCCCACACCTATCATATCACTTCAGAAGATATTAATTTAAAAAAACCAGAGTCGTCTGGAGTACTTTTATTTTGCCCTTATGTGGATTTTGGAGCTTCAAAATTTTGACACCCATTCACTTGCATTGTAAGGACCTACAGAGCTGAAATATTCTTCTAAAAATCTTCATTTACATTCTGTAGAAGAAAGAAAGTAATTAACATCTGGGAAGCCAGAAGGCTGAGAAATTCTTCAAATTCATTTGTGTTCTAAAAATGAAAGAAAGTCATACACATCTGGGATGGCATGAGGGTGAGTAAATGATGAGAGAATTTTCATTTTTGGGTGAACTAACCCTTTAAATTAAGAACTGAATGTCTTCATTTGGGAAAATACACATCTTTTCCAATCCCTTTTAACGTCTGTTTTAACAGTGAGCTCATTTTTGTTTCAGTGCTGGGATATGAAAAACCACATCACTCACGGTCTGAGTCAGCAAACACAATGCAGGGGTTCTTTCCCCCCAGCTCCAGAGTCACTCTTTTCAGGTTGCTTTTGGCCGCCGCCTCTTTGATCAGCTGGCCCACCTGAACACATAGAAAGCACATGACAATACTGGTCGCAGGAAGTTAGCCCATTGGTGACTAATGATGCTTCCAAAAGCTTTTCTTGTTGTTCTATGTATCTTATTTGTAACATGTGGTTTGGCCTGCAGATAATTACAGGAAACTGTACCAGGCTGCAGCACTAAAGATAAAAATCTGTTTGTCTGACAAGTTTACCAATATTTACACTTTTCTATTTAAAATGGTTATCGTTTCTTGTTTAGACATAAAACAAAGATGAAAATAAATCTGCAACCATTTAGATCACAAAACATCCATCCATCCATTAATTTTTATACATATATATATATATATATATATATAATTTATTTTATTTTTTTACAATTATTTGTCAAAAAGCAGAAATAACACAATAATTAAAAATCAGTTTGGCAAAACAGTTATTATCAGATACTTAAAAATAATTGGAATTGGTTATAAAAAACAAAAACAAAATAAACAATACCAGTTAATCTTTAAGCAATTTGTCGTCTGATTATAACTTGCCAACTTCAAGACAACATTATGTCATCGCAAGGTGACAGGTCAAGTTTCTCACCTCTGTGGAACCTGTAAAAGCCACTTTGTCAATGTTCATATGACTGGCAATAGCCGCCCCAGCTGTAGGTCCAAATCCAGGCAAGATATTCACGACTCCAGGTGGAAAGCCTGCCTACATGATGTGAGAGAAAGAATGGATTTTAATATTTTTTTTAATCATAAAAGCATACTGGCTCAAATATTGCTTAATACTCTGGCTTTTCTGTGGAAGCCGAGACATGTGTATGTGGGAAAGGAATAGGTCAGAAAATTACCTACAGGGCAAGGACAGACTGACAGTTTGAGAATTGATGTACACAAAAAGACCCTTTTCTTTCTGAGGACTTTAAACCACACTGGTCTCATTCATGTTGTTGTTCTAACTGATAATGATGAAGCCATAAATCAGCTCTTTTTCACATATAGACTGCTTGAATACAAAGAGAGGGATGGTTGCAGCTGCAGTTTAGTCCATGTCATTACAACAATTCATGCGCCCTGCTCTCTTTGAAGAATTAAGCATGATAATTTGAGCGGTTTGTATAAACAGAGGCAGAGCACCAGCTCATTACCCACAATGCAGCTGAGTCATTCTGTAGTGCAGCTCTCAAAGGCATTTACTTACTCCTGGGGTTGCCAATTTCTTTTGTCAGTTGAAGTAATGTTAAAACTTTTCACTAAACACATTAAATATACAGTTCAATGATATACTTGTTAAACTGTTAACTTTTTGATTTTTATGTTTTTTTTTTTTTTTTTTTTTTTTTTACACGTTTTTATTTATTAGTAAAATAGACATTTAAAAACATGTAAGAAAGGGTTTAAACCTAAAGAAAGTACTACTTTTGACAAATACAGTGGGGTCTAAAAGTCTGAGTTAGGCTTTTATAATGGAAATGTGGATGCTTTGCATTTTTTTAAATTAAATACAAAATTTGTCATTACAAATTATATTATCTGCGTAACAATATGAGTGAATATTGAATTGAAAAATGTAAATTAATTTCTGAATTTCTAAATAATTTGGAATGCCCCCCTTTTGTTCGATAGATCTTGTATGCTTTAACAGAAACAAGAAAATCTATCCTTTTGTGCAAATTAGTTAACATTAGTGGCCCCAGAACTAGAGCAGAATCTTAAACTTTCTTTTCAATTTTACATTATAGCTTTTCTTACATTTTAAAAATCCTAATAATAATCTGTTAATCTTCAGGTTTCAGACTTTTGGATGCCACTGTATATTAAAATGATGTGCACTCATTTGAGATAAAGGCTTCAGTCTTATCAGTAACCTAGATTTTACAGTCTGCCCTCATAGTTGCTGCCATGTTGAGATCACATGACCAGCCGAATACTACTCACTTTCGCTGTAACCCTCCTTGTATCAGACACATAATAATTAATCATAGGCCTATGAATAGGGTATTTCTACTATGGCATCAGTAACCATGAATAAGGTATTTCTACCATGGCATCAGTTTCCATACTTACTGCACATTTAATTGAATTTGCCATTGACATTTCTATCATAATTTTAATAGCCTAATCTCAAAGGCAGGGCTGATGCAATCATCAAAGTCTATGTTTGCTAAAATCAAACCAACAAACAAGAAAACAAACCAACCTCCTTTATGAGTGCTCCAACATGGAGCGCCGTCAGTGGAGTCTGCTCAGCAGGTTTAATAACCACTGTGTTTCCACAGGCCAAGGCTGGCGCTATCTTCCACATAAACATCAGCAAGGGGAAGTTCCACTACAAATACAAAAGGCAATAAAATGGATTAGAAATAAAGGAATAAACAAAAGAAAAGCTGTAAAACAGTGCTCTTATGGCTCCAGCGTCTTGGGAACCAACTGGGGGTGGAGGGTGGGGTGGATGTAGAAAGTGTGCCAGAAACATTTTCCACTTAGGGATAGGGTACATCAGCCAGTTTTTTAATACAAGACTACATGAACAAGTCTAATTGCTGTTCTTTGTGAATAAATATGTACACAAATCACTCGTTTACATGTCGTTTTATTTTTGTTTTATTTTTTTTTATTTTTTTTACATCTTTTTGCATGCCATGATTGCAGTTAGATATGTTTTTGGATTGAATGTTCACTCATGCTTCTTTTTTTTTTTTTTTGTGGAGTTAGTCATGTACTCTGAAAGCCAGAATTGCTTTCTGTAATAAACACCAATCCCAAATATGATTAACAATTTTATGATTTAGTCTCCAACAATTTGTGCTTTCCAAAGCAACATAAGAACATAAAGAGTTGACAGATGATTTGGATCTTTCTAGAACTTTTGGAAATTAGGAAAACATTTAATGAGAATAACTCAATTTAGAGGAAAGAATGACTCTCTCAGGAGAATCTTTAAAGAAGCCCTTCAATTGACCCTTCGCTAAGCTCTGACCCCCTTGGTTACCATTGCTCGCTCTGACAAGCATTGCAGAACTTCCCAATGGAATAAATGGGAGATTGCCGTGAAAGCGAATGATAATATTCTTTCGTGGGCTGGAATGAAGAGTGAATTTTTCTGTAAAGAAGTGGTTAAATTACACAGTAATTTGATTGGAAACTGTGGAGACTGTGAATCAGAATTGAGGCAAACGATTATCATATGTAGTCATTTGAAAAGAGAAAAGTGTAATTTTGATGGCTATTACACACCTGATAACATTAGTGTAAGTGAACAGAACTGCTCATAACATCTCATAACACACAAACTATGATTCTGTGAACTATTTATTTACTATTGCTTTTAATTAGACCTGAATCAATACATAAATGAATTGACGTTACATCATTAGCTTTAATTTTCCATGGAGCAAACGTAGGTGTCCTTGGTGATGTTATACAAGTTCATATGTGAATGAGGGCTGACACAGTTCAGTCCATAGCATGATCTTCTCAAGATTTATTTAAAAAAAAAAAAAAAAAAGAAATACTGCATGTATCCTCTTTATGTACCTTGTGTCACTCTTTCAAGTGAACAAACAACAATATTTCAAGTGAACAAACAACAATATTTTTTTATAATTTCTATAAAATACCCCCTAAAACTACTCAAACACATAGTACACCCTTAGACTCTCATTGGAAAAAAACAAACGCTTGTCAGAGAAATGGCGTACGGCAACAGCTACTAAGATCAGAAACACTTTTATTGCGGGGCTTAGTGAATGGTCAATTATTATAACTGCATTTCTGAATTGTTATTAGAAAAAAAGATCTTCTCCGCTTTGGCTGCATAGCATTCATTAAACTAAATTTGTACATTGTGAAGAAAATGTGAGTGGTGCTTGCCCATGCAAAGCCTTTTGCCACGATTCTAAGGTGTTTTGAATGGTAGCCAAGGCATTACTTTGCAGCTGCTACAGTTTTTGGGAGGTTGCTTACTGGACCAGCTTCAGGTCTCTATGATATTCTGGTCCCTAGATATGGCTCAGTTCTATCCTGCAGTGTAAGTCTATGCAATATACTGTAATTGACCTGTTTTATCATCCAACAGGCGAAAATTTTATGTTTCATCACTTACAAAAATAATAGCACCTTTTCTCAACAAGCAACATGAGGTATCATTGGATAATGTGGAGATTAAGATTATTTTCATGGAAAGACAGGTTTATTCCATTGTGAACATTTACAAAATATATTAAGACTGGCATTTAAAGAAAAAGTTATTAAACATTGTTTTGAGTAATAGGATTCTATGACTGTTGAATCATATGTAATGCTGCAGATGTGGTGGTTATGGCTTTGACACAGCATTGTTTATATTCTGTGGCCAACGCCTGTCTAGATTCTTTCAAAACCATGTAAAGAAATACCTTGGTTACAGATACACATACTCACACAGAGACAAACACAGATACACCACTCCCGACATTACATGGAGAGAAGTGTATTATAAATTCATGTGCGATAGAATGTTATGAATGTTATGAATGTTTATGAAAGCTTGCATGAGCGCTAACTCTGACTCCAGATTAAACAGCAGCTCTTGAAAAGCATTTATTCCTTAAGGCTTTATGTCATTACTTTGCCTTATGTCATTACTTTACTGTAATGCCTTACTGTTTTCTCCCTTTAATGTAACTCAATCAGTTCTCGGGGATCTTTTTTAAACACTAAATCATCAATAATTCCAATTACAGAAAATCAGCATGAGTGTGAAGTATAAAACGAAGGTGTGACGAAGTCTCTGAACATATCATCAAATATCTCCCATACGCCTTTACGAAGATCAGAATACATGCTCCAATAATGCACAATGACTACAGTAACAGTGTAATATACATACTAGACTTTTAAAATTTCTAAAGAAAATGTAAGTTGTGCTTGCTTTTGTAAAAGTTGGCTCCAGAAAGTTTGGATGTTTTGGGCTAGGGTTTGCGTCAGGGCGTTGATACAATTTAAAATCCATTCATAGAACATGATTTGAATACTGGTAACTTTATTGTATATATACATAGCTACTTGCTTTAAGATAGGCCTAGTTTGTCATTACATATATGCTATCTCTCTTCACTGGCATGTGCATGTCAAGACATGAAAAGGGGAGGAAAAAGGTCCAGTCATTTCAAGAGAAATTTTATTATATGGTTTTCTGTTGTATGCTAGAAAAAACTTAAAATCTGTGTGAAATGTTACATTTTAGCCTACTTCATCTTGCATCAGTGGATACATCCACTGGCTCAAAGTACTTAGGTATACTATCCTGCAGTGATGGTGATTTTGATTAATCTCAGTGATGTGAGTCTTTTGAATCTGTTCACCAAAAATATTCGTTCAGATTAGTTAATTGATATATTCATTGACCATTTATGCAAATTATGCTTTTGTGCCAGTAGATGTTGCCAAATGACCGTCTTTGATGCATTGAACGAGTAAATTGCAGACTTATTCACGATCAGAACAAGTCTAATTATCATTTATTAAAAGTTGCGTGCCAGCAATTCTACGAAGAGGCTTCAGCACTGCAGAATGTTTAAGCATCATAAGTGTTTCCTCACAAATGACACAAAGCATATCTATCATATTGTGATCTGCTGAGTAGGGATGTGCCCGAAGCCGAATACCTTATTCGGAGAGGCACGAATAATGACTTCAAAGCGAATAACGGATTTATCCGAATAAAATAACAAATATTTGTATGACTGACTATCCAAAAAGCACAAGGATAAAGCGACATTTATGTAAACATATCCAAAATTACAAAGAATTTTTGAATCTGTGCAGCCAATATATCCAAAGTGTAAACCTTATGAATGAAAAAGCGCACAATGTGATTTCAGATCGGATGGGCACGGTTTCCACTCTGTCTGCGGTCTCTGTTAATTGTGCATGTCTGGAGCTTATTATTTAACTAAATAATGGCACCCTATCATAAAAATTCCTGATAGGGAAGGGGATGAGGGGAGGGAAAAAAACCAAAAAAAAAAGTGGAGAGGGAAAGGGCAAAGCGAAGCGACAGCAAAAGAGAGAGAGGAGAGAGAGGAATAACCTGGTTCGCCGGCGCCCAGATATGCTGTCGCCCGGCCCTCAGCCACTCCCCAACCTCCGGCGGACGACAGCTCGCTCCTCCCCCGGGCAGATGGTCACGCTCCTCCCCCTCTTTTCTCTCTTTTCTTTTTTCTCTATTCTTTTTTCTATGGGGGGAAACGGCAGTGTGCCTCAGATCCTCGGTGGCCGGCAGTGACGTCTCCGTCCCCGGGCGGACGGTAGCGGCTGCTCCTCGGATGGCTGGTAGTGGCGATGACTCCACGACAGCGCATCCCCCCTCTTTCCCAGGCTTCGGCACCAATGTAACAAGGTTCAAAATGGGAAAGGAGGAGGCGGGAACCGGCTGAACCGTCAAAATAATGGTTTAATGAAAACGTTAAAAAAAAAAGACACAGAACACAAACGCACACACTGCAGCTACGTGCGGCTCTCTCTCTCTCTCGAACTGCTGCATTCCGCTGCACTTAACCCTCTCCTCGGCTGATTAGCCTGATTGGGGGCCTGGCGTGCATAGTCACGTCCCGGCCCCGCCCTCCTCCTCATCACACATACCTAATAGCACACTTCTCAAAAATCTGCACGATATGAGGTATCAGTCAAGTTTCTGTAGCTCAACTGGTAGAGCATGGCACTAGCAATGCTAAGGTTGTGGGTTCAAGTCTCAGTGAACAGACAAACTAATCAAATGTGCACCTTGAATTAGGGCTGAACGATTAATCAAAATAAAATCTAAATCATGAGATGACGTAGTGTGATTATCAAACTGCAAGGGCTATGATTTAAAGAAATAGCCTGCATGTGCTTCTTGCTGTGCTTACTGTATGTACGCAGCTCTGTTATCTGTAGTGAATTACACATTCTCAACGCACACATGAGGCTAATGAGCGGAGTGTGTTATATTTACAGCAATCTACTGTAGATTCACTAATTGCACATATTCATAGTTCCAATTCAGTAGTTCACATTTTAATGTAATCCTTGAATAGAGGTAAAGGTAAACTGATTTGGCTCACTGTACATAGTGGAGGGCTCAGGCTCGGGACTCGACCCGAGCTCTAAACACCCCACTGGACTTTACTTGAGTTTATTTATAAATAGACAGAAGGTGGAGTTGGGGTGGAGGAAGGATGCCGGAAGAATTGTCGCAGCAGTGGGATAAGCAGCAGTTTATATGCTTAATGTGGCATTGTGATTGGTTGGATTAAATGAATATGCTCCTCCCGAACTTTGTTTGTAAACTCCATATATGCTTGGCTCTTAAATGCTACAATCCATATCTAAAGTAACCCCATAACACTGGGTTTTTCTGATCAGAAGAGTGGATAAGAGCAAGTGTCTTTCTTCAGTGTTCTGCCAGAATAAAAGCTTCTGCTAAAATGAAGGCTTAAGGGTTTAAGCTGCATGCAAATGTAAATTATTACATAAAATTAGTACATAAATATGCTATTGTCTTATAATAATAATAATAATAATAATAAAAATAATAATAATAATATACAAAAATATATTTCCATAATGATTTCTTAATAGTAACTTATAATTAGTTTCCAAAAAATGATTATGAAAAGAGACGCTGTCACAAAGTAGACAAAAACAGGTACACAGTGAACAAATACAATGAGAAGGTGATGTGAATATGTCCCCCCAACCCCCTTCTGTGTTTGACTGTATTTGGTTCTTTTTAAGAGGACTCAAATGTGAATACCCTTTCTTGAACAGTATTTCTATTGGCAGTAGAGCATGTTTTCCCATTACTTAATTTTGATCAAAAGAAAACACTTACTATTTTTTTTATTTTTTATATTAATACTCATATCGCAGTTCAATTTGCAATCGCAATATTTTTCGAAATAATCACAATTAGATGTTTTATTCAAATCGTTCAGCCCTACCTTGAATGCACTGTATGTCACTTTGGATAAAAGTGTGTGCCAAAGGCTTAAATGTAAATGTCTGTAGCACATTAGGGACATGCTGAAGTTTAATACTTAGTGTTAGGGGTTTGTGCAAATCCCGAACCCTAAGTATAAACAATAGTAATGCTATTCAGCAAAAAAGGCACAGTGCAAGCTGCCACCTTCACTACGGTAGAGCTACATGCGACGGATAACAGAGGTTAGTGGCAGGATGAATCGCAGTCCTGATTTTCCTACCTGAATTGATATTATCGATGTCACTGCTCTGTTGAAAGTAAAACAAAAAAGGTCCACAAATGAAATATGAAATGGAGAACAGTCGCAAACTCACCGGAATAATCGCTCCGCACACACCAATGGGCTCATGTTTGGTAAAACACACAAAGTTTTCATCTGTTAAGAAGAAGAAAAAAAAAGGAAATGAGCAAGTAAAGGGGTCATTAGACTTAATCACACACCAAAGCTCCCTTTTGATATACAATCATTGTCTCCTTGGGAAGCTTTTGGATGTGGCCACAGAATGCCAAACATTAAGACAAAAGATTTGGTAAAACACACAGTAATGGTTTCAATGGCCCACACAAATCTCTGGTCAGGAAGAGTGTATATGTTCTGTCGTTTTTTTTCTTCTTCTTCTTTCACTGGAGACACATTGAAATAAGAGAGGGATGAGGTGTGTGAGAAGTCTGGGCAGCAGTTCAAACCCACTGCAGATCTGCTCTTGGCTTGGATGCACATCTTTGTTCACCCTCAGTGGTTGCCTTCTCTCTTTGCTCTCTCTCCCAGGAGTCACATAACCAGCCAGGGGTAATGTAAGGTAGCAATACTGTTTTATCACAACTCTTCGTACTGAAACCTTTCCGTTGGAAAATGCCACTAAGATTGGGCAGTTTACCACTTCCTAGTTCTAATGTGTATCCAGTTAAAGGATTGATAGAGCGAAACATATCCTAGGTTACCTCCTAGGATTGCACAAGGACTGATTAGTAAAGGAAAGGTGGAAATTTTAGTTAAATTCTGTGATCCTGTAGTCAGCCTCAAGTAATTCCAAAGCCCTGTTCTGTTAATTCTTCCATGAAACACAAAAGTACAAATTATAACGAATCTCGACTTGCACTCTATTCTAAATATTCTGAAGTCGTACGATGGCTTGGTGTGAGGAATGGACTGAAATTGTTAAAATAATTGACTGAAATGAAAATTATTATTTTTGAAGATAGTGTAAAAACTAGACTGAATAAGAGAGTTTGGATTCTGCACAGTTATGATATACCTGCCATAAAGGCAGCTGCACTCAAAAAATATTTTAGACTATTTTTAAGATTTTCACATTTCAATTTCATAGCAAAAATCAAATTTAATTTCTATAAAACTGAAATGCGTAAATCTTAAAAAATAGGGTTCAGTGTTTATTTTTGAGGGAACTGGTAGCTAAAAATGAAATGCCTCTTTTGAAATGCCTCTTTTGAGAGAAATGAAACTGCTGACCTTCTAGCAATCTCATGCACTTGTCCTTGTTTAATCCTATTATTAGGCTCTGTTCCAAAACTTAGTAAACTGCCTACACAGGCAGCATTTTAAGGTGTCATAGGTGCACACCTGATGAGAAGCTCTTCCAAAAGGTAGGCAGGAACGTAGATAGGAAGGCAATTGCATAATGTATTCCATGGAGCTCAGTGAAATATTCATCGAAGATGGCGGACAAAGCGAGAACAACTGTGATTTTCAATAGACTCATAAATGATTCACATATCGATAAAAAGTAGTTCAATATTATTAAAATGGACTATTTTACCCAGTATTTGTGTTATTTATTAATGACATAACACAAAACTCTATAGGAATCAAATGTACAGAAAGAACACCATGCACTTTGTGTGAGGAGTGCTATTTGGATGAAAAAGCTGCTTATGTACTGTAGGTACTATAACTTTCCATTCCACTTTAGGCTGATGTCTTTGAAGTCAGCTGCCTATGTAGGATATCACAGCAGCTGACTTGGTTTTTAGACAAGAGCCTTGGTGTCAACTTAATAAGGCGCTTCAAAAGCCATTATCTCCCCCCTAAAACTACAGCCACACTACAAAGTCAGACTCACTGCTGACAATACTGTACAAAACTCCCACGCACATACATGATATTTCATATGTCATCTGTGCATGGATATGTCTGAGCCACGCCTGTTAATCTACTAAAGCCGGCCTCTTCGAGCCCTGACCTTCTCATGTTTCCCCACACCACAGTGTGTCGGGTGATTATAGACTTGACGACTCCCTTACACAATGCTCATCTCTGGCTGGGATCAGCCAACAGCCCTTTATAACTGATCCGACAGGGCTACTTATCAAAGATTAAATATACCTGGCTGGGGAGTGGTTGCGGAGGTGGGAGCCCCATCCACAAAGGATTTATTTTGGTAAATGCAAAACTGTACAATCCCCAAGCCCTATCCATAAATGTCCACCTATGGCTGTGAACAAGGTTTGATAATAACTTTTTCACACAACAGCCAGTTTGCTTTTACATTTTTTAAGTTACCATATATTCAGAGCATCTACTAGCCAAAAAAAAAAACAAATAAAAAAAAATCAGAAATTAATTGGTTTATTAATGTCACAGCATAGATTTAAATATATTTATTGTTAATAATTAATCTATCCCTTAACTTTAGTGACTTCGGTGTGTTAAAACCCCCATAAACTCTAAGGACACGATAAGGGTGCTGTATTGCGAAAAAAGTTAAAAGACCCTGTATACATAGGTCAGGCATATGAGGTATCTTTTGAAAGCCTTGAATCTGAAATTTTCATAGTATAACATCACTTTTTTATGTTACATAAAATAACAAAATAAGGCCTGAAATCATTTGCGTTGCAAATAAGCACCCCCTAGAGGTAATGGGGTAGAAATATTAATATTAATTTAAAAGTCTTTCACATAGCACTTAAATAGATAATCATATATCAAATGAAAGATATTCTCAGGAAGGTGACTATACAGTTTATTTTGTTGCTCTAATACCACAGTTCAAAAGAATTTCAAAAGAATCACAAAGTTAAATATGATTTCTGTAAGACATCAAATCCAAATAATTTATAATTTGTTGCCAAGTTATGGTCATATTCACATAAGCCAGATCTGCTGATATTTACATCATGGCTTATGAGTAGAATATTTACGAAGAATCTGCACAGATTTGGTTTACATGAAATAACCCAGAAATGTTTTACAGGTTGCAGCCTTCGATGTTGTCTGTCTCATAGAGATGGCCTTTCTAGTGACCTTTCCTTTCTAGCGTTACCTGCCATGGTTAATTTTCACCTACATTCTGCGGGTGTAAATTTCAAATACTGGCTGTAAGTGAAAATGTCAAATTGGCCATATTGGTGTTATAATTGGAATGTTGACATTCAGAGTTAATCCAGCCACTGTAAAAAGATTAAATGAACTGAAAATGACATGTTTTTCCAAATAAACTCTTGAGTTCACCAGTAGCTGGATGATGTACTGTATGCTAATTGGCACCCCTTATCGATGGGGAAATTCAAAGCTGGTTAAGTCATTGCAGCATGTTCCAGCCCTCTAAAAGCGAGATATTCTATCTGGCTGCTGATCCCATGATCTCCAGCTCATCTGCAGCGCCAGCGGTTGCACCTCAGCGATTAGGATCAGAGCCTCTTCCTCTTCCTTTGTGCGCTGGGCCTTTCGTCTTTTAACGCTTTATTTGAATTTAATCAGGGAGAAAGGAGGAAAGCATGTTTTGTCTATTGAGTCTCCTGGAGTGATAGGAATGCTGGGGGAAGAGGAAGAATTGGGGTGGGGGGGAGGATGACATACCACGCAGGGCTAGGGAACCTATCTATCCTCTTATACTGATTAACTCATTTCTAGTAGTTGGATGCATTTGTCATGTACACACCTTGGTTGTGTGACACTCAGAGTCGAGAATGCTTTATAAATTTAATTAAATTTGAATTGAGTTAACAGATGGGATATAGAATTGTAATTTGAAATTGAACTTAAGGAAGCAGAAATAAAATAGAATGAAATTCAGAGAAATTTGTAAAACTGTTGTAAGTGCATTTTTTATGATACATTAAATTTTTCATTATGAATGACCCAAAACATGTTATCATACACACAACATTAGGGGTATTCGAAGAAATATTAGATTATATTAAAAATCAGTGTTTAAAATGCAACTTATAGAAATTTGTATACATTTCATGGTATTTAATAAATTCAGTTTTTTATTTTTTTTTATTTAATAAAATATTTTGAATATTCTGAAAA
The DNA here is from genome assembly GCF_019703515.2 of Myxocyprinus asiaticus. Taxonomy (NCBI): domain Eukaryota; kingdom Metazoa; phylum Chordata; class Actinopteri; order Cypriniformes; family Catostomidae; genus Myxocyprinus; species Myxocyprinus asiaticus. The sequence goes on from NC_059344.1 coordinate 8,679,221, forward strand.
CAATTAATTTCCCAAAATAATCTAATTTACCTCAAAGTCTTTAAAACGAAGTCAAACAACACAAAGCTGGAAACCTTACACTTGTGCTGGACAAATTAAATTCCTCTGTTTTGTGACTTAAATTTCTTTGAATTGCAGTTCAGTAAATTCCTCTTCCTGTGATTCCATTCAATTTCAAATGAATTATGCTGAGGTGTAGCCGATTCAATTCAAATTTCAACTATGTAATGAAAGACATTTTTTATAAATCTGTCATAATTTACTCAGCCTAATATTGTTCCAAACATGTGTGACTTTCTTTCTTCCATTGAAAACAAAAGGAGATGTTAAGCAGAATATGTTTTCCAGTCAATGAAAGTGAATGCTGACTTGGGCTGTCAGTCCCTTATAATTTGCATAACATCTTGTTAAGTGTTCCACAGAAGAAAGAAAGTCATAGGGGTTTGGAATGACATGAAGGTGAGTAAATGATGGCAGAATTTTTATTTTTGGGCAAAATATTACTTTAAATTCATCATTTTGCACAACCCTGGTCCACACAACAGACGGTCAGTGGCCTAATCAAATCAGCTAATTTGATTGAAAACACAAGTAAGAATGTGACACATTCAAAATTCTCCAAATGATGGAGGATAATGATTCCCAAACATTCCTGTAGCAGGGTATGAAATACTAACTGGCACCATGGCTGTTAATTTTGATACTCACCAACTGGCATGGTCTTGCCATGAATCTTGTCTGTCCAGCCGGCGTAATATCTCAGGGTTTTAATGCTGCCATCGAGATCGACAAAGAAAGCATGCAGGAAGGGTTTGCCAGTATCCATTGACTCTAGAGTCTAGAAACGAAGGGATACAGTATTATGTTCAATTACTGCAAATCAGTTTAAGGAACAAAAAGCACAAAAAAATCAATTTTATTAGCAATCTGTTTCAAATTTTTGTAGGTAATTTTCGAAAAGTATGCTCATTTTGAGAGCTACAAATTTAATAATAATAATAAAAAAAGATGCCAAGAATTTTATGCACATGGACAGTTTAGAGCTCCACAATTAAACAATAACAATATAACAATATATATATATATATATAACAATATATATATATATATATATATATATATATATATATATATATATATATATATATATATATATATATATTCTACTGCCCTCTAATAATAAAAACAATGAGGGGATGTGAAGCAAAACAGTAAAAAAAAAAAAAAGAATGAAGATGAAAAAAAGACTATTGGCAGAGTTCACTCTCTTGAGAGATTCTGAGCTGTAATATGGAACGATGGCCATCACTGCTTATTACCATGCGTGCTTCAAAACAATATATAATGTTAGAGACTCAAAATGAGATTACAGTTCAAAAGCAAGATTAATCTATATCATTTGCATTTACCATCTCAAGCTACTGATCCACCAAATTAAACAAGTGAAATAGATCCCTAGTGTTTGCATTTCTGTAAGTAACTAGAAGAAGATAAAATCTAAGTAAAAACCCTTAAAGCTTCAGAATCGGTTTGCAAGGGAATCATATTGTACAATCTGGCATGAGTCTAATTGTGATGAATACTTATGTATTATATTTGATCTGTCCCATTTGCTCAAGCTATGGCTGTAACAGGCACTTTA